>NW_024426774.1:32511320-32541121 GCF_017311325.1 Ursus maritimus | reverse complement strand
CCTTTGTGTTTCTAACGCCGCCAGCCGCCCCGCGCGCTCCGGAAGCTCCCGGTCTCAGTCTGGATCCAGTGAGCGCACCGGGATTCCGGTGTTCCGCGAGATGCCTGGTGGCGCGCGCACCCGGCTCACGGTCTCAGTCTGCTGTTTTGCGGGTGCCGTCCGCGAGCCCCGCCCGCTCTCCCGTGCAAGTGGCTACCGCTTCCCGGCACCCGAACGCGGCGGCTCCCTCCCCCTTCCGTTTATCTTCCGATATCTGTGCACAGTTTCATGGCTCCCCGCTTCGTACCTCAATACTCAGCGCTGGAGATGTTCATTTGTAGAGATCCAGATGCATCTTCCTGCATCTCAGGCTGGTTCCGTGGTTGTTTAGGCTGGTCTGGTACCTATCCAGCTCGACTCGGAGGACCGGCTGAAAACGGTGTCTCCTACTCCTCCGCCATCTTAACTCCCAAATGCCTCAGGGTGGTTTTGATTTGAATTTCCTTGATGGCTAATGATTTTGAACATTTTTTCATGTGTCTGTTAGCCATTTGTATGTCTTCATTGGAAAGGTGTCTGTTCCTATCTTCTGTTCATTTTTTGATTTGATTATTTGTTTCTCGTGTATTGAGTTTGAGAAGTTCTTTGTAGATCTTGGATACCAGTCTTTTATCTGTAGTGTCATTTGCAAATACCTTCTTCTATTCCGTGGGCTGCCTCTTAGTTTTTTTGACTGTTTCCTTGGCCGTGCAGAACTTTTTATCTTGATGAAGTCCCACAAGTTCATTTTTTCTTTTGTTTCAAAGAGAGGTGATCTGAGCACTAAAGGCTGCTTTCCTATGAAGAGCACTTGTGAAATACAGTAAACTTGAGATTCAATATGTATGCCTGAAGGTATGTAGGATACAGGAGTGCAAGTCTAACAGGAAATCTTGTTTCACAAAGCTAGGGAGACCCTTGAGAAAACAAAATAAAATAGAAGAAAAGTGCAAATATATGAGAAATTAAAACAAATGTAAATAGACTAAATGTAGTAAAGAAAAAAACCTGTCAAACTGTATTAAAATACTACTTTTAGATATTCACTATTTGTAAGAAGTATACCTAAGACATTAGGATAAAGAAAGGTTGAATAAAAAAATGGAAAATGTATGCCAGGTGAAACATACACAAAAGAAAGTTTTGTACATATTTAATTTTCAGCAAGACTGTAAGTCAAAAGTCATTCAGGAGATAATGTGTTACTACTTAATATCAGTTTACCAAGAAAACATAGCTACTTAAATTTGAATCCAAGAAATATGATAACCTCAAAATACATAAATTTTAAAAATCTAAAATTATGGAGAGATAGAAACGTATCTACCATATAGTGGGTTTAAAAAAAAAAAAAACCAAAAAAAACTTTTATTCATTTATAGATAAAGCTGCCCCCAAAACTTAGGTTATAGAACACTTAAAGCCCAGTTAATAAACTTCATCTAAATGCGGGGGTTATAAAATACTATACTTAACAAATTAAGAATACATATTGTTTTCAAACACACAAAGGATATTTAAGAAATGACCATATATTAATCCACGAAAATTATATTATTCATGATAAAAATCTCTGATCACAGTGTAAGAACTCAGTCAAAAAGATGACTAGAATAAATCTGACATATTTGGAAATTAGGAAACATTTCTAAATAATGTATACCTGAACAAGAAACTGAAAATACAAATTTAAAGTTTGATAACTAAACAATGACAAAAAACTGAATATTTTAAAAATATATATGTGATGCAGCTAAGTGATACTTAGAAATGAATTTATAGGCTGTGTTAGTTGTATCGCTGCCATTACACATTGCTGCAAAGTTAGTGGCTTCAACCAACACAAATTTATTCTCTTACAGTTCTGTAGGTCAAAGTGTGCTGTGGACTCACTGAGCTAAAATAGTCAGTGGGTTTTATGTTGCATCTTTCTGACCACCCACAGCCCCCACCACACACACACACACCGTCTTCCACTTTTAAGAGCTCATGTGATTAGACCCAGCTTTACTGGGTAATCCAGGATAGACATCTTTATCTGTCAATCAAACTATCTGTCTCAGCAACATTGATTACAAAAAAAAAGAGAGAAGTCACAAAAATTAGAAGTAAAAAAGTAGACATAACTAGAGAGCATGTAAAAATTAGAGAAAGGATAAGAATAGTATTAAAGACTTTATGCCAGCACATTTGAAAACTTACATGAAATGGCAAATCCCTAGAAAAATTCAGTTCTTCAAAACTGAATTAAGGTAAGAAAAATAAAATCCAACCAATTCCCACATCAAGGATAGAATTATAGCAGTAGTTAAAAATCATCCTACAAATATAGTTTTATATGCAAATGGTTTTATATGCAAGTTCTTCAGTCATTTAAGGAAGAAATAACTTCAGCTGTTCACAGAGTATTCCAAAGAATAGAAAAAATTCACACTAACTAACGTATTTTATAATGCTTCCAAAGCTTAGGCACAAAAATGTATCAAGGACTGGAGAAGAGAGAAAATTACAAATCATACACATTGGATATAGATGAGAAAGATCCTGATTGAAATATTATCAAATTAAAGCCAGCCACGTTTAAAGATTTTATTTATTTATTTGATGGAGAGAGAGACAGCCAGTGAGAGAGGGAACATAAGCAAGGGGAGTGTGAGAGGGAGAAGCAGTAAATTCATCCACATTTAAAAGAGTTAATATATCACTACTAAGACCAGTTTATCTTCAGCAAAGCAAGGTTCATTTGACATTAGAAAATCATCTATTACCATTTACCAAGTTTTAAAAACACTAAAGAAGGGTAAATCATACAATAATTTCAGTATATTCAATATCATAAAATACAGTATTTCTTAACAGATTAATAAGAAAAGGTACCTTTCTTAATCTGTTAAAAGATATTTACCATAAACCTACAGAAAATATCATACTCTAATCTTTGTATAAGAAATAGCTTGCCTAGGGCACCTGGGTGGTTCAGTGGATTAAGTGCCCAACTCTTGGTTTAGGCTCAGGTTGTGACCTCAGGATCGTGATCTCAGGGTCATGGGATAGAGCCCCGCCTTGTGCTTGACACTGAGCATGGAGTCTGCCTAAGACTCTCTCTCCATCTCCTTCTTCCTCTGCCCTTTCCCACTGCTCTCTTTCTCTCTCTCTCTCTCTTTCAACCTCCAAAATAAATAAATAAAGCTTAAAAAAAAAAAAGAAGTAGGATACCTGCTATTACCACCTTTTTTTCAACACGATCTTTTCCTAAACAATAAAAAGGAAAAGAAAAAAAATTACAAGAATTGGGAAAGAAGATTCCTAACATCATTATTTCAGATAATGATTATTAAATAGAAAGCCTGAAAGTGCAACCAGAAAATGCATTAGATTTATTTTTTTAAATTTTTTATTACGTTGTTATTCACCATACAGTACATCATTAGTTTTTGATGTAGTGTTCCATGATTCATTGTCTGCATATAACACCCAGTGCTCCATGCAATACGTGCCCTCCTTAATACGCATCACCAGCCTAGCCCAGCCCCCACCCCTCTCCCCTCTGAAACCCTCAGTTTGTTTCCCAGAGTCCATAGTCTCTCATGGTTCATTCCCCCTTATGTTTACCCCACCTTCATTCTTCCCTTCCTTCTCCTACCCATCTCTCTGCTATTCATTATGTTCCACAAATGAGTGAAACCATATGATAATTGTTTTTCTCTGCTTGACTTATTTCACTTAGCATAATCTCCTCCAGACCCGTCCATGTTGCTGTAAATGTTGGGTAATCGTTCTTTCTGATGGCTGGGTAATATTCCATTGTATATATGGACCACATCTTCTTTATCTATTCGTCTGTTGAAGGGCATCTCGGCTCCTTCCACGATTTAGCTATTGTGGACAATGCTCCTATGAACATTGGGGTGCATATGGCCCTTCTCTTCACTATGTCTGTATCTTTGGGGTAAATACCCAGTAGTGCAATGGCTGGATCATAGGGTAGCTCTATTTTTAACTTTTTGAGGGAACTCCAGACTGTTTTCCATAGTGGCTGTACCAACTCAGAAAATGCATTAGATTTAATAAGAGGGCATGGCAAGTTTGAATACAAAAATCAAAATATAAAAATTAATTGCATTTATATACACTAGGAAAAATTATTTGTAAGTGAAGTTTAATAAGCATACCATAGCATTATAAATAAAATGCCACAAATAAATATAATATATACAAGTTCTTTATGAGAAATTCATAAAGATTTTGCGCTTTTTTTGAAGATCTACATCAGTGGCATTACACTAATGGTAGGAAAATTTAATGTGGTAACTGTTCAGTTATCCCCAGATTGGTCTGTAGAATTAATATAATTCTAAAAGAAGTTCTAACAGAGTATTCTGTGAGACTTGGGAGATGATTTTCAATTTTATGTGGAAGATCAAAGATAAAAATAGACAAAACACTCCTAAGAAACAATTTGGAATGTGTTTTCAGATACCTGAAGTTACTATATGGTTATGGTAACTAAGTCAGCATGCCATATATATATATATGTAAGTGTTAGAGAGCTCACTAACAGTCCCATATATGCATGAAATGTTGATTTATGACAGAGTTGGCATTCTAGATGAGTAAGGAAAGGGCAAATTCTTCAACAAATGATCAGTTCTAGGTAGAATAAATACAGATGTTTGGTGGTACATGTTTAAAAACCAGATGTCCTCTCTGAAGGAAACACCAAACAAACAAATTAAAAATCTCTGATTTTTAGCATCTGCAAGTTTCTGCATTATAAGTATTACCATCATGGCCAATTTCATCCTGTCAATGTGATGTTTTCCAGATCCCCAAATTTCTAAAAATGTAATAATTGGCTCTTGTAAGCCAGTGCAGGCTGTCTCAAGCATAACATTGATTATTAAAGGCTTAAATTTGAAGGAAAAGACCTATAGAAGACAACACAAAACTTAGGTCTTTAAAGTTGGGATAGAGGTGCCTTGGTGGCTCAGCCATTTAAGCATCTGTCTCTTGATTTCAGCTCAGGTCATGATCTCAGGGTCATGAGATCAAGCCCTGTATGGGTCTCTGCATTCAGCATGGAATCTGCTTAAGATTCTCTCTCTCCCTCTCCGTCTGTCCCCCCATCCCTCTCATATGCTGTCTCTCTTTCTCTCAAAAAAAATAAATAAATAAAATTGGGATAGAGATTTTAAGACTGAAAATAGAAACATTATAAGCTTAATAATTTTGATTATGTTAAAAAAGCGACTTTTACTTAGCAAAGGCACCACAAAAATAAAGACAAACTTTTTCGAGAGGTATTAACAACAGAATTTTTTTCCAGAGAATATAAAGAACTCTCACAACTCAATAAGACATATGAACAAAAACACAGTTATTTCACAGAAGTAGAAACATGGGTGGTTAATAAACATGTAATAAGATTTCCAGTGTCATAAAAATCACAGAAATGCAAATTAAAGCATCACAAAATGCTATTTTACTTCAACAAGGACAAAAATTTTAAGTCTGACAATATTAGGTGTTGAAAAGATGTGAAACAATGAAAATTCTTATTATATAGTAATTGTGAATATAAGTTGAGAAAATAATTTTAGTAAGTAATTTGGAATCATTTAGTCAACTTTTCTCAGATCAGAGGTTTTTGACTGAGGTCCGGACCCTCAAAAGGTATTTGAATAGATTTCAGAAAAGTCTGTTCTCTTAGATGGGAAAAATATTTCGTTTTTATTTTCATTAACTTTTAACTGAAAGTTAGCATTTCCTTCAATTATGAATGAAGGGAATGATCCACCAGTAGTATTAGCAATACCTAGGATTTATCACCACAGAAATTATAGATATACATTATGGGTATTGTAATATTACCAAATATAATTTGTGCTAACCATTTCTTTGAAATTTTAGCAGTAATTACACAGCTGTTAGATTTTTCTCAAATGAGGTTAAAGAACATTTATTATTCTGTTACCTAAAAAAATGTTTTAATTGTATTTTCAACAATTGGTTTTATTTTAACTCCACATATTTTACTTATTTAAAATGTGTAAAATGTTTAATTCTGTATAACATTGTTATGAAAGTGGCATGAGAGGCTTCTATGAACTACCAAAGGACTTTGTCACATGAAATAGTTTGAGTCATGGCATACGAGCACTAGGAATTTGTGCTAGAATGTTCATGATAGCATGGTTTATAATCATAAGAGCTGGGAACAATTGAAAAACTCATCAGTTCTGAAATGGATACAAAAATTGTTTACTTGAACAATAGAATACGATATTGTAGTGAAAATAAGCTACAGTTTTGTTTTTTAACAATATGGGTAACACTTAGAAATAAAATAATGAATAAGTTTCAGGAAACAGTAAAAAATTTATATCATACACAAAAACATTTAAAAAATTAAATAATATCTTGTTTAGGGATTCAAAAAAATGTGGCAAAACCATTTTTAAATGTAAGGGAGTGTTAAAGTTAATTTAGGATAGTGGTAACATCTGAGCAAGGAAGGAAGTGGATGGTGGGGAGGGGTATGTAGATCTCTTCAAAGATGAAGGCAACACCCTTTATTTAAAGAAGTGTTGTGGGGGGGGGAGCGTCAGGTTGACACGGTTACTTAATCAGCAGACTCTTGATTTTGGCTCAGGTCATGATCTCAGGGTCCTGGGATTGAGCCCCATGTGAGGCTCTGTACTCGGTGGGGAGTCTGCTTGGGATTCTCTCTCTCTCCCTCTGCCACTCCCTGCCCACCCCTGCACGCTCGCTCTCTCTCAAAAAAATAAATAAATCTTTTTAAAAAATGTGTTGTTGGTACAGAGCTGTTCATTGTAAAAAATATTACCTATTTTGTAACTATTGATTTGAATTCAATCAATATTTAAGAGTAACAATATGACTCTTATATATCCTTTGTATAGCTACATCAAATTTATGTGTTAGATTAATATTTTTTACAAGTACATATAAGAGGAGGGCTTTTGTTCTGTACCCCTAACCTTCTCTATGCTACAGATATAGTAGATGGTATGACCTAATAGACATAAAGATGCTTTGCTTAAAGACTTGCAGTTCCTCACAATGCTTAGAAAATGGGGAGGAATGTCATTTGAAAAGAGAACATGGCAAATATGAAAAGTCATATGGATGAATGAATGAATGAATGAATGGAAGAATGGCAGACCATCTTTACTTTTATCCAGGGATGAACTTTTTGTCTACATGTTGGTTTATTGCTTCTCTGGCTCCTAAAAATATAATTAGGAAGCTTGATATCTTAAAAAGAATTTTGGGTAACTTAAAAAGACTAGTTTCAAAATAAGTTTCTTGCGATAGTGGTAGGTTAATTTCATTTGTTAACAAAGGTGAGAAGTCCACTAACTTTCATGTATTCTCTTGAATAACGATGACACTGTGTCCAATTACCTTGAGAAATATAGAAAATAGCAAAGGCACATGCCCCATGAAGACCTTTGAGAATGAAAAGAAGGCCAAGTTTATATATGAATAATTAGTAAACACTTTGCCAGGTTAATGAGGATGGCAACTGACCCCAAAATGACTCTGATCACAGAAGTAGTGCCTTAGAATTTGGAATAATCTTACTCCTCTGCGCTCTTCATATAGCAACCATAGGGAAGTTTCTGATGCACATTTAAAGTAGAGAATCATAACAGGGGCTATTTTTAAGGTAGAAATAAAAGCAATTGGAAATGTGATGGATTTTTTTCCTTTTTTTGTAGGTGAGGGAATAATGATGATGATGATGTAATAACAACAACTCATTAATTACCACGTTTGGGAAAGCGTGAAGACAAAAAGTTTGTTTTTCCAGTGGGAGTAAGTTAATTTTAAGAAAAACAATGATATTTTAGATTTAAAGGGTTTTAGGTTTGTTTTTTGTTTTTGTTTTTTTAAGTCAGAATGGTAGATCCAAACACCTGAGATAGACGGCTGCATTGAGAAATCTAAGAAAGAGTTGTGTTCTCCAGAGTTTGGTGTACTCTCAGGGTATATTTTTAGTAATTGCACTATTTTGTGTTATTTGAAACAGATGTATGTCTAAACATAGTGGTTTGCTTCATGGCATCAAAAATATGGTAAACATGATAATTATATACTCACCCTTAATTCTAGTATGTCCTACTTTTCATTTTATTAAAATGATTTTGGTATTTCATCCCAGTTTATGCAAACTCGCACACACCTGTGATAAAAATGTTGTCCTTATGTAGTGTTTGAATATAAACAGAATAAAAGAAATACCTCACTCACTCAAAGGAAGGTATCTTTTTCCTAAGAAAAGTGGCATGCCTTATCATTTGCACTAATTATGCACCTTATTTCACATTAAAAGCACACTTCATGCAGTTAAGTCATAGGCATTTCTTTTCCTTCTGAAATATTGTGATGATACTACTGAGGCTGATCTTGAAGTTTTCTTTCATGAAATACACCAGAAACTGCTCTTTTCTCCAAATACCATTAAATTATTTAAAAATTAAAACAAAATCAAACCCATCCAGAATATTGTTTTTGTAATTGTGGAATAAGAGGGGCAAACATTAAACAGAAGAGAACATAACGTAATTAAGAACATAATTAAGAATGAATAATTCTTAAAAGCATGTGCCATTCTGTTTATTCTGTCAATATTATTGTGATATGAATTACCAAACCTTAAAGGGATTTTTGTTTACCATCAAACTATTTTAATTTCTGTGTGGAGGAATAGGCCCAAAGAAAGGCAATGAAGCTTTACCTAAAGATTGTCCGTATGATGAGGATTGAGACATGACTACATTAAACTTAATATTGATTGAAAATCCTTGATCAGAGATGGGAAAATTCAAAAAGCAACTTAAAAGGAAATAGGAGTTGACCTGTAAAGTCAAGAGTTGAATACGAAATGACTTGAAGCAATGTGCTCAACTGATCTGAATCTTGTACAATACTAACTCATATAATTCTTGTACATTACATACAACCGTATCAGTGCCCGCGACTCTAGATCTTCGTAGAATGTCTTAGCTTCCAAGAGTTCTGAAATTATCGGGTTTACTTAGGAATCCATTGTCTGGGGGAGGCCCTTAGAGGAGTTTACTGCACTAGCTAACAGATGGACGCAGTTGCAATAAAGGGTACATAATTGTGATAAGGGTATATAAAACAAAGATTCTAGTAACTGTGGTATTGAACCTGTTTACCTCTTCTGTGGTAAAGAAATGTGCAATACTTGAGAATCTAGGGATTTGAAAATCTGTCATGGGAAAAACAAACAAACAAACAAACCAAAAAATAAAAGCAAAAATGTTTATGTGTTGTCAGAAATGACACTGGAAGTCACGAATTTTTTGAACAAAAACTTCTTTTTTAAACACATAGGAAATAACTCCACCATCTACAAAACTCTAGATTGAAATGTTGCTAGATTATTAGATCTATAAAGGAAAACTTTCCCTTACTTTAGGCTTAAGAATTCTGTTTGCTATCCATTGATAGCATGTCCCAATTTAATCTAATTTGGAGATTTTCTTAGAATTCTCTGTCAGCATTTTATCTGTTTGTAGCATTACTACTATAAAGTAATGGTACTTGGTGGATTGATTCAGAAATGTGCTTTTCCTAACTCCCGTGTGATTTCAGGACAAAAATTTAAGCTCCATGGTAGTCTTTTGAAGTATGTAAGTACTTTAAAGAGAAATAGACTTGAGATTTTAATCTGCAGTAATGTGATTTATGGTTTTTACAACACTAAAAATATTTCCAGACAATAGCAAGTATAACACTAAATTCACAAACTTAAGTGCATTTGTCTTTCTTAGATATCACTAACGTGTAAACATGTTTGTTACGTATGGAAATTAATTTGGAGAATATTAAAATAAGGACTAACATTTTTAAAGTACTGAATTGAATCTATGTGGCTATAAACTTACTGCAATTCTGAGTCAGTCCTCTTTTATCATGATATGACTTATGATGATATGTGCTTTCAAAAGTCACAGTATTATTTTTTCTGTAAACATTATTCTGATTTATAAAAAAGTCCTAAATAGGCTTTGTTTGATTGCATTTATTTGCATTTTTTTTAAAGATTTTATTTATTTATTTGACAGAGAGACAGCCAGCCACAGATAGGTAACACAAGCAGGGGGAGTGGGAGAGGAAGAAGCAGGCTCCCAGTGGAGGAGCCTGATGTGGGGCTCGATCCCATAACGCCGGGATCACGCCCTGAGCCAAAGGCAGATGCCTAACGACTGCGCTACCCAGGCGCCCCTGCATTTATTTGCATTTTACCCTTAATTACGAATCCCTTTACAGTTTCAGCTCATGCATTTCAAAACACAAGAAGTCTGTAAAGAAAATACAAGCTTCACCACATATAAATAAAATTGTAATTGAAAAGAAAAGTGCTTACGTAGCAATTCAAGTTAGCTCATTGCTTGTAATGACATTACTTTTACCAATGGCAAATATGCTCCGCTATCATAATCATAAATCAGTTCCTAGTGTGCCAGTCCCCAATAAAACAACTTTTAAATAAAACATTCCAGAAATGCAATGCTGAGGGAACAACAAAAAGTACAACTTATCATTTCACTTTATGGAAGAAGTAGTTGGGCATATTATTTTACCTTAATTTGAGTCCTATGCTCTTAATATCTATTCCTTCTTCCACATGCTCTTTTGGGCTGCTGGGCATAGAAGTTCTTCATTCTTGCTAATGCTTTTACTAATCTCACCAGGAAAGAAATTTCATTCATTCTTCATTTAACATTTAATCATTATAAACCTCTATTTTGGAGAATAGTCTTTATCCCTATAAATATAAGAAATCAAATTCAGAGTGTTCTTTGGAAAGAAAGGTACTCCCCTTGATGGCAAAAGCAATGGATAGTGCTTTCATATTATAATAGAGGCAAGGCCCATGGTTTTGGCCTTGAGAACTTTATGAAGTGAAAAGGCTAAAAAATAAGACAGGAAAAAGAAATTTATTCAAATACTGAACAACCAATATTATAAATACTGCAAAGTGCTCTAACATTTCTGTGCCAGCTTTATCACGGAAATGCTTCCTGAGCCTAATTACATACTTTCCCTTTCTTTTCTAACTAAGAGGTAAAGATAGAGATAGAAATGACAAAGATGGAGATAAAGACATAATTTTGTGATTTCATAAAACAACTACTTCTTTGCAGTGAGCGGTGAAATATGTAATTTGTAATGCAAATTGAATTTATTCCACCGTCAGTGACATAAGAGGACTTAGCATTACAAGGCAGTACAAGGTCCCACTATAGTTCAAGGTGTATACGTTGATCTGCCTTGACAGTGTTCATCTTCTGAAGATCTAGTAGAATCTTGAAGAATCCCCTCAATTTTCAGGCAAATGCCTGTACATACTGTTTTCTTTTTGTGAGAGAGACAGAGAGAGAGCTCATGAGTGTGCACACGCTCACACAAGCTGGAGGTGGGAGAGGGGCAGAGGGAGAGAGAAAATCCTAAGCAGGCTTCACACTCAGTGCAGAGCTATTCAGGGCTCAATCGCATGACCTGACCTGAAATCAAGAGTCGGACACTTAACTGAACTGAGCCACCCAGGCGCCCCTACATACTGTTTTCAGAGGAGATCCTGGCGCATGTGTAAGAGGGAATTAGTTACCTCTTACGTCTTGAATAAGGTGCATAAAATGATTTATTTTGACAATCAGAGATGCGGTTACATCACAGGGTGTTTAAGTGAAATTAACTTAAGGGGAAAAACACACAAGAGGGAATAATAAATTAAATACCACAGTATATTAAGCCAGCCTACTTAATCTGTGTGCCTTAATGAGTGTGGGATGGGAAATCCAGCTGTCCTTCTCTTGGTCTCAATTCTGTCTAAGTGTGAGCATCTTGCCAGGCTGAGAGTGGCTCTAGTTCTTCAAAATATATAGGTTTTTCTATCAGACAGATCCTCTGATTGGGTATGACAAGCAGGAAATTTATTCAATTTCAGCAACTCCTGGATGTTATTTGAGAATTGCAATATTTGTTATTTATAAAGCATCAGATGCTTTTGAGAGTCATCATTGTGGAGTACAGGGTAAGACTGATTGATTTACGGTTCTAAAATATTTCATAATATTTGTATGAAATATTTCTCCTTATATTTTTTCTCATTTATATGACTATGTTAACATGTGAAGTAAAATGCCTCTACCTAGACTCATCTGTACTATATTATGCTTTTTCTTCTTAGTGATACCAGCTACCCAGACACAAAGAGCACCTGTTTGTTATTAATGGGACTGATTTTTCAGCCATGAGAGAGAGATACTTTCTTTGTTTACTTTAAAAATTAAGGCCAAATCCATGTAGAGCAGCATAAAGATATTCCTCTGCATACATATTGGAAGTTCTAACTAATGCAACTAATTCTAACTAACGCAAAACTCCTTAAAACAAAACTTGAAAACAACAACAAAACTCCTGGTCCTCTGAACTGCTATCCAGGCCATCAGTCCTCTTAATAGGTGAATAAAAAAGCTTTAAGGGAAAATAATTAATTACCATGGTAGCAGTACTTATTGTCCCTACTGAAATGATACACTGGGTGCTGAAATTACACTGGTGAACAAGACCAGGTCCTCTGGGAAGACATCAGAAGAAGTCTTTTAAGAGAAACGAATAGCCCACTGTGGCAGTGTTCTTTTGGATATTGTGTTATTACATAATTTTCTTTTTTTTTTATATTTTCAAGTTGTTTATTTAAATTCCAGTTAATTAACATATAATGTAATGTTAGTTTCAGGAGTAGAAGTTAGTGATTCATCACTTACATACAACACCCAGTGCTCATCACAGTAAGTGCCCTCCTTAATCTCCATCACTCATTTAACCCATCCCCCACCTGCCTCCCCTCCAGCAACCCTCAGTTTGTTTTCTGTGGTTAAGAATCTGTTTTATGGTTTGCCTCTCTCTTTTTTTTCCCTCCATGTTCATCTGTTTCATTCTTTTTTTTTTTTTTTTAAAGATTTTATTTATTTATTTGACAGAGAGAGAGACAGCCAGCGAGAGAGGGAACACAAGCAGGGGGAGTGGGAGAGGAAGAAGCAGGCTCATAGTGGAGGAGCCTGATGTGGGGCTCCATCCCATAACGGCCGGGATCACGCCCTGAGCTGAAGGCAGATGCTTAACCGCTGTGCCACCCAGGCGCCCCCATCTGTTTCATTCTTAAATTGCACATATGAATGAAATCCTATGGTATCTGTCTTTCTCTGGCTGTTTTCATTTAGCATAATACACTCTAGCTCCAGCCACATTGTTGCAAATTGCAAGATTTCATTCTTTTCATGGTTGAGTAATATTTTTTATATATATAAAATATTTTAATATAAAATATATACATATCACATCTTCTTTATCCACGCGTCAATGATGCACATTTGGGCCCTTTGCATAAGTTGGCTATTGTTGATAATGCTGCTATAAATATCGGGGTGTGTGTATCCCTTCAAATCAATATTTTTGTATCCTTTGGGTAAATACCTACTAGTAGTACACTTGCTGGATTATAAGGTAGTTATATTTTTAACTTTTTGAGGAAACTCCATACTGTTTTCCAGAGTGGCTGTACCAGTTTGCATTCCCACTAACAGTGTAAGAGGGTTCCCCTTTCTCTCCTCATCAACATCTGTTGTTTCCTGTGTTGTTACTTTTAGCCACAATGACAGGTGTGAGGTGATATCTCACTGTAGTTGTGATTTGTATTTCCCCGATGCCGAGTGATGCTGAGCACTTTTCATGTGTCTGTTAGCCATCTGTATGTCTTCTTTGGAAAAATGTCTCTTCATGTCTTCTGACCATTTCTTGACTGGATTTTTTGGTTTGTGGGTGTTGAGTTTGATAAGTTCTTTATAGATTTGGAATACTAACCCTTTATCAGATATGTCATTTGCAAATATCTTCTCCCATTCTGAAGGTTGGGAAAAATAGTAGTTTTATCTTTATTTTAGAACTCTCCAAGAAACCTTTTTTGGTTGAAAATTGAATTGAGTGAAGACCCCAAATAGTCAAAACAATCTTGAAAAAGGAAAGTAAAGCTGGGGGCATCCCAATTCCAGACTTTTACAAAGCTATGGTATGGTAGTATAGTATAGATCAAGACAGTATGGTACTGGCACAAAGACAACACATGGAACAGTGGAACAGAATAGAAAACCAGAAATGGACCCACAGTTAATATGGTCAGCTAATCTATGACAAAGCAGTGACAGAATGCCCAATGGAAAAAAGACAGTCTCTCCAACAAATAGTGTTGGAAAAATCAGACAGCAACATGAAAAAGAATGAAACTGGACCACTTATACCATACACAAAAATAAATTCAAAATGGATGAAAGACTTAAATGTGAGGCAAGAAACCATCAAAATCCTAAAGGAGAACACAGGGAGTAACCTCTTTGACATCGGCCGTAGCAACTTCTTAGTAGATATGTCTTTGGGGGTGCCTGGGTGGCTCAGTCAGTTAAGCATCTGACTTCAGCTCAGGTCGCAATCCTGGGGTCCTGCATCAGATGGAGCCCTGCATCAGACTCCCTGCTCAGTGGGGAGCCTGTATCTCCCTCTCCCCTCTCCTGCTCCCCCTGTTTATGCTCTCTTTCCCTCCCCACTCCCCCCCTCAAATAAATAAATTAAATTTAAAAAGATATGTCTGGAGTTAAGGGAAACAAAAGCAAAAGTGAATTGTTGGGACTTCATCAAGATAAAAAGCCAAGGAAGCAACCAACAAAACTACAGAATTCAGAAATGGGTCTCATTTGGCTAAAATCAAGGTATTGGCTCAGCTGCATTCCTTTTGGAGGCTTTAAGGAAGAATCCATTTTCTTGCATTGGCCACAGCTGCTATACGTTGCCTAAATTCCTTGCTCGTGGTCTCTTCGGTCTTCAAAGTCAATAGCATCTTCACATTTGTCTGTCACACTCGCCTGTTTTTGTTATCATATCTCTTTCTCTGTCTCTGACTATCCTGCCCCTTCCTCCCCTTGTAAGTAGCCTGTAATTACATTGGAACCACTTAGGTAATCCAGATAATCTTCCATTTTAAAATCCTTAATTTAATCACATCTGCAAAGTTCCTTTGCCAGGTAAAGTAACATATTAAGAGTTCAGGGATTAGAATGTGGATGTCTTTGGCAGGGAAGGGGTGGTGTGTGTGGGGATGGAGGTTGGGAGAGGAGGCCGGTATTCTAACCACTACAGGCACCATGTCAATTTTTTATAAAATCTCAGGTCTGGTTGAATAGGTGACATATTGCAGATGTTCAATTAACATTTGAAAAGTTAGTGTACAGTTAATGTCTAACACAATGTCATTCAAATGTATGTCATAAAAGTATTATCTAAAATTTCACCCAATCATCCACCTTTCTCATTACCATTTTCAGTACAGTAAAGATCTGTAGAGGGCCAACAGTGTCATAGGTTACAAAATCCTAAGGTAACTCCACTCTGTGAAGCAGTTCAGATACCTCGCAATGGAGTTGTTCTGTAGGAAATGAAACAGGAAATTTCATCATATTTGGCCCACTCAGCAGAAGAGCTCTTTCTGTTTTAAAAGGAACGTTGCCAAGGTGATGTTTCCATTTTTCTCACCTTTGCTTTCTGGCTTATTTTCTCTTTCCTAGGGGTTTCTTACCTGTAGTTTTATACCATGATTTTTAAATTATAAAGCATAAGGTACTGAAATTATAATTATAAAGCATTAATATTTTCTATATCAATGCTACTTTATCTAACTTTTTTTTTTTTAATTGAAATTATATACTTCATTTTCCAAACTGCCTGTTTTGGAATCTAACCAATATCTCTCTCTTACCTGGAAACTCAATTTCTCTTTGAGGCTGAGTAACCACGAAACCAGAAAATCTCATGAGTTCTGTGGTTTGGTAAAGGACTTATTAGAGCTGAGAGAAAGAGTTGCAGCAGATAAAAATTCTCTATATCCTTAGTCTAAAAAACCCTTAAGCCTCTTTTTATTTACTGGCTCATTTACAAATGTTTGTATATAGTTATTTCACAGTCCGTAAGGGCAAGGGTTAAATTATTCCACAGCATGCTGTTGTCTCCTATCTTTGCAGAGCCTCTGCCTTGTTGATTGGTTGATTCACTTTTTTTTTTTTTTTAAGATTTTACTTATTTATTTGAGACAGAGAGAGAAAGGGAGAGAGAGAACACAAGCAGGGGAAGCAGCAGGCAGAGGGAGAGGAAGAAGAAGAAGAAGGCTCCCTCCTTGGGCTTGATCTCAGGATCCTGGGATCATGACCTTAGCAGAAGGCAGACGCCTAACTGACTGACCATCCAGGTGCCCTGGTTGATTCACTTATATTTTCATTCTTCATTCCCATTTTCCTCCCTCTATAGCCTTTGACCCTGTTTGATTTGTACTTTTGAGTTTTTATGTGTCCTTTTAAACTTATTATTATAGGGGCCTCTGGGTGGCTCAGTCAGTTAAGCATCTGACTCTTGATTTCAGCTCAGGTCATGATCTCAGAGTCATGAGATTGAGCCCCATGTTGGGCTCCACGCTGAGCATAAGATTCTCTCTCACCCTCTCCTTCCGCCCCTCCCTCCACCACCCCCTCATGCTTCTGCTCTCTCTCTCAAAAATAAATAAATAAAATTATTATTACAGTTTAGTATGTTTTTGCTTATAAACATTATAATTTACATAAAATTCAGTATTTTTATTTTTGTCCTTAAACACTTTTTTTTAATAGCTATCCATGTTATAGAGGATATATGTAGTTATTTGCTTCTGTTAGCATTCTACAGTATATGCCCACTGTATTCTTCGTACTTATTTACTTACATATGAGCTCATATATTGCCTTCAGCTATCTAACTTAACACAACAATGGATACCCTTGATAATCTAATGATTATGGATTTTTGTGAGACGTTCTTTTTTTGATACGACCCCTGGAGTATCATTGCTAGGTCAGCAGTCTTGTCTCAAATAAGTACTCCCAAGGGAACTTTTCAGCCTGTTTGTACCTGTCTTACCTCCCACCAGCAGTATGTGAGTGTTCATGCTTTGTCCTCACCAATATATGGCATTCTAATACTTGTTAATCCATAAGGTAAAAGTAGTATCTTACCATTTTAATTTGTATTCTTCCAATTACCAGTGTATTTGAGCATTCCTTCATACTCATGCATTAACCGTTTTGCTTTCTCTTTCTGTGGATTGCCATTTAATATCCTCTACCCCTTTGTCTGTTTATTCTCTTTTGTTGATTTTCTGGATAGCTTTATCACAGATACTAATCACTTATTAATCTTAGATACAAGCTCTGTTTCGTCCTTCCATATTTATTTGCTGAACTTGGAGGTTCCACAGTGGCCTTTGCTTAATGGGACATTGGTTAGTTTTAAAAAGTTCAAATAAATAAATTTGCCAATATAAGCAACTCATAGTTTACAGTAACTCAAGGTAATAAATTATGAGTAAACTATCGTCTTCAGTTTATGACTATGAGAAGTAAAAGCATTTCTCCCCCCATGTCTGTATCAGTCAAATGCTGTGTGTGTGGTAGGTTTGGACTGTGTCAACTAAACCTAGTTGGAACTACCTTTTCCAGAATACCCTTCTTTTTGGATTAGGGTTGTCCACAGAAAAAAACGCTATGAGATTTGGAGGGTAGAAGCGCAACAGCACTCATTTCTGCATCCTAAAGGTCAGTGTAGGGTTCAAGGAACTGCCACAAGTTGTAGGACTGTGACTGATTTGCTGGCTTCCTTTGTTAATTTGGGGCAACATCTGTGCCTTCAAGTCCTCCAGCTCCCACAGCATCTTCTTCTGAGCTTCTCCAAAGCGCTGGATCTCCTGATGAATTTCCTTCTTTAACTTCTATGCAATTTGTGTATGTGGTGAAGTATGCCAGCTTCACCTGCGGTCACCTGCATTATCAAGGGTGAAGGGAATTTGAGACAGATGTGGGTTCCAGTTGCTTAAAGCTCTTTTGTACTTTTACACATCTAGATGTTCTTCACATCTACCGGCCTAACAACCTTAGACTCAATACCAGACACAGAAGCAATAGCTTTATATAAACTTCTCCCCAGTTTCCATAATTAATTAAAAAGTCTAATCCCCATAATAAATCCCTTATTCCAAGTCTCTCACTATTTTTCTGCTTCTCTGGCTAAATTCTGATACAGTGTAGGTGCAATAAAAATGGAAATATACACTTTTATGTAAATCTGTGAACACAGAAATTTACTTATCACTGAATCAGACTTGGGACATAATTCTGAGCAGGCAAAATACATGCTTTATTTATGGAGGCAGATAGTTTGGTAGAAAATAGAATCACTATGTTAATTATACTCTTTAAGAGCAATCATTTTTTTAATTTCCAGTATAGTTAACATACAGTATTATATTAGTTTCACGTGTACAATATAGTGATTCACCAATTCTATACATTATTCAGTGCTCATCACAGTAAGTGTGCTCTTAACCCCCTTCACCTATTTTACCCACCCCCTACCCACCGCCTACCCACCCCGCCTCTGATAACCATTAGTTTGTTCTCTATGGTTAAGAGTTTGTTTTTGGTTGTCTCTTTTTTTCTTTGTTTGTTTTGTTTCTTAAATTCTACATAAGAGGGAAATCATGTGGTATTTGTCTTTCTCTGACTGACTTATTTCACTTAACATTATACTCTCTAGACCCATCCATAGAACCCTTGTTCTCCACATCCTTGTCAACACTTGGTTCTTGTGTTTTTGAGTTTAGCCATTCCAATAAGTGTGAGATGATAGCTCATTGTGGTTTTGATTTGCATTTCCCTGATGATGAGTGATACTGAGCATCTTTTCATGTGTCTTTTGGCCATCTGTATGTCTTCTTTGGAGTAATGTCTGTTCATGTCTTCTGCCCACTGAAGAGCAACCATTTTTTAACCTATTTTGGATAATGAGCCACTTTGGGAATCTAATAAGCTGTGACTTCTTTCTCAAAAAAAAAAAAAAAAAAAGTACAACATTTTGTGTACTAGTTTACTCTGTTCAGAGATTTCCTAAAGCCTGTCAGTAGACCCCTAAATCATTGAGGGAGTCATGAATCCCAGGGTAAAAATTGCTATCCTAGATCAAGGCATACATTGTATTTCTTGCCAGTTTAGTTTGTGCCTGATTAGCTCATTTCTTTAGAACCTGGTTCTAAAATGGATGAGATCACATATTCAACCCACGTATAGTCCAGATGCTGTAGCTCTTCCAGCCAGCACAGGTCAGATGTCTTTCAGATGTGTGCTGTGAGTCACAAGCAGGATTTAATGAGAACATAAGGATGTGAAAATGCATTTCACATAAATAAATGAAAATTTATTCCTGCTAGTTGTAATTAACAGTTGAAATTCCTGCCAATGGGTGGTTGATGGTAGTATCTTGTACTCAAGGTAACAAATTTTAAATTTATGGTCTCGACTATAGTGTCTTGCTTTTGAAGCCAACAGTTGATGATATGCAGTTAAACTGTCCACTGTTCTTTGATAACTTTCTTCTGTTTATGTTTCTGTGTGACTTCCAGAGTCTAGAAATCCAAAAAGTTTCCATCTATCACTGTGGAACAGCAAGCAAACATGGCCAATGACAAGGGTTTGGTAATATTCAGTAAAATTTAGTTAAGGCAGATTCAAATTTAAACTGCTTTTCCAAGCCAAGAACAAATAGACACCAGACACTGAGGTGGAAGGAAACACAACTGATTAAACAGTTTTCTAATAGCTTTTGTTTAGAGTAAAATATTTCCATTTATTTTTTTAAATGACAATCATTTCTAATGAAAAGGTGAACAAAGTGCGTACTCCTTAATTAATTTAAAAAGAGGCCACAAAAAATAAGGCTACGAGCCAACCTAATTGTTCTAATTTCAAGTTATTTCTAAGGAAGTGAAATGAGAGAGAATGATGATAAAGTCCTGGAAAATATTGAGATCTAAAGAAGAACTAAGAAGAACTGATCACATAACCGTGACTATACTTTCCTCAAGCTTTTCATAACATCAGTTACCAGTTCCCACCAGGTTCCTAACTAACAGTGGATTTGGGGAAATAAAATAAAGTAGTTGTCCGTTAAAGGATTCAGGTTGATTTTTCCCTTTCACGCTGTGGCTATGTCAAACGTACGAAAAGGTTACTTAAGCCCCAACATACTCTCAGTTCTGTTGTGCCTTATTCTTATTGTTTTCTCCTAAATGGAGAAACTTCTAATCACCTTCTTTTAAAATGTTAGGGGATGAGGCAGAGGGGAACAGGAAGTGATTTGTAATGGATATACTATTTCTTTTTGAGTTGATGAAAAAGTTCTGGAATTAGATAGTGGTCATGGTTGCATAATCATTGAGTTACTAAAAGCCATTCAGTTGTGTGCTTTAAATGGTAAATTTTATGGTATGTTAATTATATCTCAATAAAACCCAGAAAATACCATAGTCAAGAAGACCATGTAAAAATAAAATTCCCACCCAATGAAACTCAAATTAAGGCCTGTCTCCTTTTCTCAGCGTCTGCTTGCTCTGCTCCTAACACCCTGTCACATCCTCACCCTCCAGATATGATCACTGAGACCTGTCATAGAGTGACCACTCATCTCAGTTCTTCTGGGACTGTCCAATTTTGGCATGGAAAGTGCTACCTTCATAGGAAATCTCTCGGTCTTGGGCAAACCTAGATGGTTGATGACCATACTTGTCAACAAGCAGTCCTTTTCTAACTAGGGTCTGAATATTTTTTATATTCCCCAAATTATTTCCATTTTCTCTATTGCAAATATACTGCCCCTTCTCCTCCTTACCCGTGGAAGGAGCAGGCAAGACCTTTGTGAGCACCTGGCCTCATACTCCATCGTTCGGTAGTTTAACTGAAGCTGTGATTCTTTACATCATGGCTTTGGCCTGAACTCACTTTGGTGTTAGAATACTTGAGTGCATTTAGCTAATTTAAAAAAATTCCCAGAACTATAAGAAATGAGAGACATGTCAACTATACTTCCATAAAAAAAGAAATGAGAAACATTAGCTTTTCCTTAAAAGAAAATAATCAGGATTCTTTTTACAGCCATTGAAACTCAATTTTCCTGTTCCTTATATGCTTCTGTTTTAGAAATAAAGACTTAATGGAAATGTCTCTTTACATCTTTTGGGTTTGAACAGATCCTTTCAGCACCTGGACCAGGTCTAGGCTATAAATGAATGCTCATTCACTTCTCAGTTTAGGGTTTCAGTACCATACAAAGTGTGAGATACGTTATGCAAGGCTGTGGCACTGTAACTCACTTGTGTTTTCCTTCGCTCTGCAAGAATGCAGAGAGGACACAATTCCAGACTGTCACCTCTGATTTCGTCCTACATCTGGAGATATGGAGAGGCATCCCGTTTTTCTGAGCCCTTCAGTCCTTCTGTTGCAGTTAATTGAGTCATTCCTAACCTTTGTAATCACTTCTTCTCTTTCTAACTCAGTCTTGGTCAGTCCATTGCAGAGGATGAAACAGAGGGTGTGACGCGTCACAGTAACTGTAGCATGAGAAGCATCATTGAGTGCCAGAAGCTTTTCATTAATTATCATATTTAATCTTCACAATAACCCCCTTAGGCATGAAATAAATTATTATACCCATAGTACAAGTAAAGAAAAGTAAAGCTCAGGGTGATTAAAATAACGCTCCTAAGGTCACATAGAGCTGGTGTGGCTGAATCAAAATTTAAGACCAGTTTTTCCTGACCACAAATTCCGTGTTCTTTCTGCTATACTGTGACTGGGCAATGAACTACCTTTCTGGGCTTTTGAAAGAATATCTACCATTTTGATAATTAACCTTGCCTCTCTTTGATTAAAATCTTTCTGATAATACCGTTTGCTTAGTACAATATCTAAATAAAGCCCAAATCTAATTGCTTAAACTCCTTCAGCACTTATGTAACATAAAGGAGTAGAAATAGCATGGGGGCTTCTGAAAGATGGAAGGCCTTTTCTCAAGTGTGGCTCAAAACCATCCCTAGGAAATTCATGACTGCTTCCTTGTCCACTTCTCTATTTTTATCCAAAATGTCTATCACTTTCTGGCTGGCCACTTATTTTACCTGTTTGCTTATTGTCTTTCTGCTGATTCCAGTATGTAAATTCCATGACAGTAGGGATTATGTCTGGTTCCTTGCTCTGCCTCCACTGTCTTAATGCCCAGTACCCAGTATATATTTTTGAATGAATAAGTGAATGACAGAAAGGTAAAATATGGTGGATTTGCATCTCATGGGAAATTAGGGTAGAAAATCGTTTAAAGTATAGTACATATTCAGAGAGACATACTATCCCTTACTAAGTCCAACAGGTAGTTTTCCCTCCAGCACTGAAAGAGGTGTATGTTTCTTTCATTGGATTTGCCTTGCTAAAAGTTTAGTTACCATATTATATTGAAAATGCTATCTTTAAAGACTGAAATCACAATAATTACAGAATTTCTGTAGTTGAACACAGGTAAATGAAATGTTCCACTAGTATCATCAAGAGAAATGCCCCTTCCTGATCCAGCCAGACATAGATACCAGATGGTAAATTTCCTCTGCCTCTAGCCGAGTGAAATAGAGTGAAGATCCTTGCTAACTAGGCATGAAATCTGGGCTAGTTTAAAAATCTAGCTTTCAAAAAAAATTAAAAAAATCGAGCTTTCCGTCTACAGTATTGTTTCATGGTCCACTGGAGTGCCTGTAGCTGAGTGAAGTCTGGGAGTGGCTAGCAGTGCTGTTTTGCATCTTTCATTACTGGGAGGGTGGCATGGGCATGAATTTATTTTGTAGTCACTAAGGAATAACATCGCCTTAATCACTTCCAGTTCAGCTAAAAGTCAGGATACATGTGGGGCTTAAAAAAAAGGGGGGGTTAGTCCTTTGGATTTCTGTGGATTTTTGGGTTTCTTTTGTGGCTTTGCTCTCCCACTGCCAGGTTGATTTTCCCAGCTGTCCTGGTATCTTTGCGCCAGCAGTGACCAGATCATCTCAATTCATTGTCAGTTGGGTTTTGTGTATCACACCAGTTTGGCTTTGTATCTAAGAGAGACATTCCAAGTATTACTTGGAGCCTTATGCTCTGCATTTCTATCGTATCATAATGTACTCCGGCGGATGATGGCTTTTGGCAAAGAGGCCTTTTTTTTATTTGCAGATCATCCTATTCACTTGCCATATGACTGGGGAAAGACATTGAAAATCTCCGTGTATATGAATGTCTGACTTATTCCAGTGGGAAATAAACCAAAGAAACAAATTCCCAAGCCTTTAGGTGCTTGTTAAAGTACCGTCTTTAGTCTTAAATATCCCCAGTGGGTTTAAGTAAGGTCCACAGGTACAGTGGATATGCCTGAAGCATTAATAGGGGAGAAGGAAGTGACCAGTCAGCCTTGGTTGCCTGGGACTGAAGGTTTTCCCAGGAAGAGGGGCTTCAAGGCTAAAACTGGGAAAATCTTAGGCAAAACAGGTGGTTGGTCACCCTAGAGGAGGAGTGAGAAGAAAGGAGAGAAAGTGGTGGACATTATTAGAATGCCACCTACAAGCAATTCTCTTACTTACTCACTGTGTCAGCGCTTTCTGAGTATCTGCTATGAGCCCAAGCACTATGCTAGGCATGGGGAATACAGTCCTAACTAAGCCTCCTGGTGCATAGAGTTTATAGAATCCACTTGGAATTTGAGAGGCTAGAACTGAATAGGAACCTAAATATGTTGTGGTCAAAACCATCCTGCTGTGATTAACAGATGACTCTTAAGACCCAGAGGTTTTGAATGGTTGATGCTCCTGAGTTAGACTCTCAGTTTTAAGAGCTGCTGTATTCACTGCACGGGACTGTCTCCTTCCCTGTTTCCCATCAGCGGCTGCTTGCATTGCAGACTGTGCCAGATCTCCTCATCATATCCTATCTGTGCTTACTCAGCAGATACATTTACATTCTGTTGTCTCTGCACCAACTTCTAGGTGTCAGATTGAATTACAACTCATTACTGAAATGAGAACAATAATTTACAGAGGAATGCTGACTTAATTACAAACAAAAGAGGGAGAATACTCACATGAAAATATATACATTGAAACTTTATGTGTATGTACTCAAGTTAATCCTGTTTATTGTCATCCCTAAAACATTTGCCACTTTCTATTTTGCACATAATCATTTACAGTCATATGCTGTATCCTCTTGGGGAGGCGTCCATAGCCTATCTATATTTTCACCTCTAATCTCAGCACTTTCATTGGAGCCTTGACCACATAGTAGCTTCTTGGAAATGGTTCCCAAGAAATAACCACATGAATGGAAACACACATTTCCTCAAAGTCGAAGTCAGTTATTTTGGGCAGCTTGTTTTCTTAGCTCCAGGACAACTGGTTTGACCTTGATTTGAAGCATCTCACAAAAAGGCAATTAGGTTACTAAATGCCTGCATGTTTGGGGCTATTTAAAAGGATTTACTGCCATAGGTCTGTTCTATTTATCTTCTCCATTTCAGATAGCTCTTAGCAGTGTGGGCCAATATTTAATGTCTCAGAAAACAGGGAAAGAGCTGGTAGAATCTTATTTGGAAGCTGATCTGCCATGTAAACTTGTTTTTTTACCACCTAGTACAGTGCCTGGTGCATTGTAGGTCTTTAAGAAATTCTAATTGGATGAATATGATAAATTAGGTAAACATCACTCATATACGGGGTACAAAGAAGAGGGTAGACCCTTTCAGCAGCTCAGAGGCTAGAGGTGTTTATTTTCATTCATTCAAAAGGGAAAGTGATTTTGAAGTGCTCAGGATCTATGGGGATGATAAATTCCATTTGGATTGGAATTAAGGAAGGGTAAGAATAAATTTCCTCATCCCTAGGAGGAGCGAGATTGACCGAATCACACATTTAAAGCATAAGTCACTTTTGGGGTTGTTTTCATTCATTAGCTGTTGCTCCAGCTTGGTACAGGATCAGTTCATCAATTCTTCCAAAATTCAAGTTTGTTTACGAAGTGTCTTTCAAATTAACCAACAAGTTATTCTCAGTTTCCATATGAGTAAAGAACATGTTATTTCTGAGCAACCTGATTTTTAGTGTGTTCATTACTCTCTGGGTCTCAGATTCACCTTGTAACAAGAAGTACTTGACTTTATGATTTCCCTTCCCAGCAGGGACCAGAGATCTTCCCCACAGCTGTACTTGTGACCATTCTCAAGGAGTTCTCTCTCCATTTTCTCTACCCCCAGGCTTCCTCTAGTTCATCAGCCAGATGGCTTAGAGATTGAACCCTCTGTTATGCGTCCTTCTGCCTTCAGAGACCTTTTCCCATTTAACTCATCCTGGAAGCAACTATTCTTTGTAATATCTCTTTTATTTTTCAAATGAAATACCATGTTAAAAGTGAGATAGCTCTTGGTTGTTGGCACTGGATATATGGTAACCAATATTATTATAAATGTTTGTCCCTGCTAGGAGCTCGTAGACTAGCAGGTAGAGCTGGTCTTCACTTTGCCACATGTTTCTGACTTAGGCATGCTGCTACCACACTTACAATTAGTAATTTCTATCTAAAGACTTCTGCCAAAATTCCCATGTAAGCATATTGCCAATGAGCTGATTTTCTTTTACTAATCCTTGATAACATATAAATTAATTCTTCAACCAAGGTAGTACTTTTAAAAATTTTATTTATTGCTAAGTAAATTCATTAATATTACTTTGCATAATATATGTTTACTCTTAGATAGAAGTAAAATTTCAAACCTATTGACTTGCCAGAACATAGGAATAGTCAAAGCAATTGAGAACACTTGATTGTAGTGTTTTATTAATATTACAACAGACAGAAACTATGAATGAATGAGTCAGGTATAAGTGTATTTCAGCCACGCAAATTATTCTAAAGCAGTTCCCTAGAAATAATGCTTGTTCATATGCTTTCTAAATGCCTTGACATTTAAAAATTTGAAGGATTATATGAGAAGAATTTAATAGTTTTTCCACTTTTTTCCTCAAACCTCAGACAGTTTCATTGTATCTCAATGTTTTAAGAGCCAATATAAGTGGTTCAGTTTAAAGTTATAAAAACTATAGTGATTGTGTAGCATTTAGTTATGGGGACATCAGAAAGTTGATGTCGGGCGCTTGGGTGGCTCAGTCAGTTAAGCATTTGCTTTCTGCTCCAGGTCATGATCTCAGGGTCCTGGTATCGAGCGGGGAGTCTGCTTTTCCCCCTGCTTGGGCTCCCTCTCTCTTTCTCAAATAAATTAATAAATAAAATCTTAAAGATTAAGTTGATGTCAAGGGACATCAAAAATCTCCTTGATTATAATATTTTTAAGTTCAAAGTGCAATAAAGTGTCCCATCCCAAGTAACTAGCCCAGAACAAGTGCTTTTCTTGATGGTCAAGACCATCACCAAGAGCTCCACATAATGTGGAGAAGTAAGCATGTATTATAAAACACATACATGCATTGATTTTTATTTCTTTATAAAGCATGTTCCAAGTTGTATACGACTTTTCATGCTACGGAACAAGATGAAATACGTTGCACATGATTAAGGACAGTGTCTTTGTAATTAGATACCTTAAGTTTGGACCCTGGTTCTGCTGCTTACAGATGTGTGTCCTTAGGTAAGTCATTTAGCCTATCTGAGCCCTATTTTCTAGGATGCAATGATCTCAGATAATTGTGATGAAATTGTGATTAAAGATTCATAGACTTTCATAAAGGTAGATATAACTATTGAGGACCTACCATCAGAATTATACATATGAATACTTCTGATGGTAGGTCCTCAATAGTTATATCTACCTTTATGAAAGTCTGAAAATAACATATGAAGTGATAATCATATAGTCAGTATTTCTAGTTCTTAGATTGCTCTACTCACTTAATCCTATTTAGATTTTGATATTACATGACAACTTGCTTTTATTTGTCTACAAAAGTCTTATAAAAACCTTATTTCAGCTCCATCATCCTGATTTCATTATGATCATGTCTCTGAATCATTTCCCCTGCTACTCTGTTTTGTTTCTTTTGTGTATTTTAAGATAATTTCCATCTAAACATCATATGAGCCACATCACTGAAATCTAATTAGTAGATCACCTGCTCCAGCAGCGTGTGCCTTTATCTCATTACTTCTCCCCTGTGAGCCATATGTCTGCTTCCAGCATCAATCTTTCTGTGTGATTATTGCAGCAAAGAACTTATTTGGTTTTGTAACAACTGTCTCACCTCTCGCAAGGCATTTCTGTTCTTACGTGTCCCAGGGTAGACATCCTGCAGTTGTCTTTCTCAACCCCATGCTGTGAGTGTGGTTCAAAGTAATTCAGTTTCCTTTTCTATCCCATGTGCTCATTTTCTTTTTTAGTTCACTGATATTAAAAGCTACTACATTGCGATTGTTGATTTTACTTGTTTACTCTCTTTGAGCCTTTTTTTCCCCTCCAGAAACAATTATATTAATATCATGCTGAACTTTGTGTCCAAAGTTTGTGATGTGCCTTGATGTGATAGGGAGAGGTCAAAAAAGAAACTGGGAAAAGAGTAAGAAGTGAGTTGAAAACAATGACCAGTCTTCTTGTGTCTTGTTTTTGTTTTTAAGTTGGATATTATCCAGGTGGAGCGTCTAACTTTTCTTTGTTGGGAAAAAGCTCCTCTAGGAGAAGTCTTGCAATTATCTCATAGAACCAGGATACCAATTAATTTGGATGATCTTATCTGAGACAGCCCAGGAGTTTACTGTGATGAAATTAAAACTTTGCTGTGAATAGTATCCACTTTTCTTCATAGCCCACTATTTTCTTTTAATATTTAACACAACAGAATTGATTCACTCAGTATACATTGGTTTGATGCCTGGTATGTGCCAGGTACTGTTGTAGAAACTGGGAATATAATGAAGAAAAGGACATCCATGATCCCTGCCTTTATGCCTCTTCTAGGCTATTGAGGAAAGCAATCAAACAAGGAAACAAAATAAAGGATGATGAGTGCTGAGAGAGGAACAGGACACCAGAGATTCCTAACCTTGTATAGAGGGGTACCCTGAGAGCCCAGAATCCAAACTGGTGCCTGGGAAGTGAGCAGAACTGATGGGAAATTCAGAGATACTACTTCACAAACAGTGAAAGGACGTTAGGATATACATATCTTTGAATGTAGTTAGAGTAGAACCACTTCTAGAAGCTATTCATTTTGTAGCCCTCAGCAGATTATTCAAGAAGAATGGAAAACTTACTACTCTTAAAATAATTCTTTCTGATTCCATCAAATATCACAATTGTATGCTTTCATAGTACATTATATCTTCCCCTTTAAAGTCCTTACGTAATTGCAATGTTTCCCAAACTTTTATGAAAAATTTTGAACATACAGAAAAGTTGAAAGATCAGACAGTGTGCACGCACACATATGTTCAAAACAAAGATTCTGCCATTAACATTTTGCTCTGTTTGCTTTTTACACATCAGTCCATCTATCCATCCCTCTATTTATCAGTTTGTGTTGTTTTTAATGCAGTTCAAAATTAGTTGCAGACGTCAGTACACTAAACCCCTAAACACATTCAGCATGCCCCTCATTAGCTCGAGTTCAGTATTTACATGTGCCTGAGTGTGTATGTTTATGTGTATGAAAACAAAGATATATTTGTGAATTTTAAGTATACTGTACACATGATGAAATGGACAAAACATGGTCATAGTCTTCAGTAAGTCTTGAAAAATGCATGCACTCCTGTATGGTGCGGAACATCATCATCATCTCAGAAAGTACCCCCATTGCCCTTTCTAGGCAGTCACTGTCCCTGCTACTTCCAGGGCAAATGCTGCTCTCATTTCTTTTCAGTATAGATTCATTTTACCTATTTTAGAACTTCATATAAATCAATTCATGTAGTATACATTCTTGTGTAAGGCCTTTTTTTTCATTTAGCTAACTGATTTTGAGACTTATTTATATTATGTATATTACTAGTTTTTTCCTTTCAGTTGTCAAGTAATGATCATTGTATGACTATATAGCAGTCTCTAACCATTTTTGATTAACAGACTCTTGGGCTTTTTTCCAGTTTGGGGATTTTATGAATAAAGGAGCTATGAATATTCTTATACAATGTTTTTGTGGACGTATGTTCATTTCTCAGGCATAAATTCCTAGAAATGGAATTGCTGGGTCATAGAGTTAGGTATATTTTTAAGAGTGGTGTAAGTATGTTGAATAAGGTGCAAGTTATATGGACTGTTAACTTGTTTTTTTAAATAGCTATACTTTACATTCTCACCAGCAACATATGAGAGCTCCAGTTATTCCACATCCTAGACAACTTGGGGCTTGTCTGTCTTTAATTTTAGCCATTCTGGGCGTGTGTAACAGTATCTCATTATGATTTTGACTTGCAGTTCCCTAATGATTAATGATGTTGAACACTTTGTCATGTACTATTAGTCATTTATGTATCTTCAACTGTGAGGCGTTTATATCTTTTAACTGTTTTTTTAAATTTGGGTTTTTTAAAAAAAAATTATTTGTTTATTTGAGAGAGAGGGTATGTGCACGTGCTGGGGGGCAGAAGGAGAGGGAAAGAGACTCTCAAGCAGAGCCCTTGCTGAGTGTGGATCCCAGCATGGGGCTTGATCTCATGACCGTGAGATCACCACCTGAGCTGAAATCAGAAGTTGGAAGCTCAACCTATTGAGCCACCCAGGTGCCCCTAATTTTTTTTTTTTTTTTT
>NW_024426774.1:32480177-32511310 GCF_017311325.1 Ursus maritimus | reverse complement strand
TTTTTTTTTTTTTTTTTGAATTGTAGAAGTTCTTCATGCATTCTGGATTAGAGTTCTTTGTCAGATAAATGTTTTGTGATCATTTCTGGCCTTTGTGGCCTTGGTCATTCATTTTCTTAATAGTGGCTTTTGGGAAGAAGTTTTAATTTTGATGAAGTCTAATTAACCATATTTTTCTTTCTTTGTTCAAATTGCTTTGTGTGATATGCTCTAAGAAACATTAGCCTATCTCTAGTGAATGTATTCTTCTAAAAATTGTGTAGTTTTAGCTCTTACATTCAGGCTTATGAACCACCTGAAATTAATTTTTGTATATGTTGTGAGGCAGGGGTTGGGGCTAATTTTTTTTTTTATATAGATATTCAGTTTCCTTTTCCACATTGGATTGCATTAACACCTTTCTCAGAAATTAAATGATTGTGTGGGTCTATTTCTGGGCTCTGATTTTGTTGCATTGTTGTTCCTTTTTTGGTCTGTCTTAGACTGTGTTCTTGATTATTATAGTTTTATAGTAAGTCTTATTACCAGCTATTTGTGAGTCCTCCAACTTGGATTTTTTTTTTTTTTAAAGATAGATTTTGCTGTTCTGCGTCATTTAAATTTCATATAAATTTTAGGTTTGTCAATTCCTACAAAAAGGGCTGATGATATTTTGATTTAGATTGTATTAAATCCATTGATGAGTTTGGGGAGAATTGATAAAATCTAATAAAGTAGTCGTTGAATCTCTGAACATCATATAAATCTTTACTTTTTTCTTCAATTTTCTGTAGTTTTTAGTGTGCTATTAACTGAATATTTATGTCCCCCCAAATTTATATATCAAAGCCCTAACCCCCATTGTATTTTTTAAGTTAGTTCACAAAATTGCCCAGTTTCAAGGAAAAGGGGAAAGATTCTGATGGGGGAGTAACAAGATTCCGTAAGCTCATATGGCACCAGAAATTGTGTTGTGACTATTTTTGGAAATACAGTTTACCACAGTTCTAGCAGTTTTTCAGTAGATTCCTTAGTATTGTCTAGATAAACATTCATGTTATCTGCAAGTAGTGATATTTTTACATTTAAAAAATCCTTATGTATTTTATTTTTCTTATTTTTTTTGCAATGAGTAGGACCTCCAGCATTATTATGAATAGAGTAAGCATCCTTTCCTTGTTCCCACTATAGGAGGTGTTTTGATATTTCACATTAAATATGACATTAACCATAGTTTCTCATATATGCTCTTTATTAAATTGATTTTCTCAATTTACATAGAGTATTAATCATGAATAGGTGTTAAATTTTCTCAAGTACTTTTTCTGTATCTACTGAGATGATCACATGGTTTTCTTCTTTAATCTGTTAATCAAATTACAATGATTTTTGGATATTAAACAAACCTTGAATTTCTGGAACAGACACCACTGTTTATGATGTATTATCCTTTTTATAAACTGCAGAGTCAAGTTCATACTATTTTGTTAATGATTTTTGTGTCTATGTTCATAATATATATTAGTCTATAACCTTTTTCTTTTGGTAATTATTTTGTTAGTTTTGATACCAGGGTCACGCTGACCTCAATAAAACAAATTGCAAAGTGGTCCTTTCTCTCTATTTTCTGAAAGATTTTGGGCGAGATTAATATTATTTCTTTCTTAAAGAATTCATCAACAAAATCATATGGACTAGAATGCTGTTTGTGGGACAGCTTCTCAACAAATACAATTTCTTTAATATAAGATCATCCATATATTTCATCGTGTGGTAACATGTGAGGTCCTGTTTTTCAAGAATTTGTCCATTTAATCTAAACTGAGTTTACTGGCATAAAATCAATCATTATATTTCCTTATAAATTTTTAACATCCTTTATTCGTGGTAGTGGTATTTTTGTTTCATCTCTTTTTTCTTGATTTTTCATGTTTAACATTTAGCCTGGAATTTATTAAATTTCTTCTCTTTTTAAAGAACCAACTTTAATTTTAGCACAATTTAAAAATGACGTACGTTTGTTAATGTCTTTCTGTGTTTCTTTATTTGGTTCATAATTGTATCCCCAGTGTCTAACACAGTGTCAGGCTTATAATAGATGCTTTCCAAATATGTTTTTATGAAGTGAAGGAATGAAAGATTTCTCTCTGTAGTTAAATATATTGTCAGATTCAGGAATGATAATACTAAATGAAATGTTTACTGTCAACAAGTTTTTAACTTAAGGATAGTGATAACAATATGGAACTCTCAATGAAAAGATGTATAATGCCGGTTCTTTGGTCGGTACCAAAGATATACATTAAATTCCCCCTACACTCATCTCAGTGTTTGCTAGTAACTATTATTAAATTGTGAAGATATAAAATGAATGTTAATCATTTTTTCTTCTTTTAATTCAGGCAACTGTCCCTGGATAAATAGTCCTTAGAGAAAGATTTTTCCCAATTTTAATTTTCTTATAATTAAACTATAACAAAATTATAGCTAACCCTGACAGTAAAGTTTCTTAAAATGATTTTGGAATAGTTTAGGTAATAATTATTGACCTCAGAGGCTGACTGATTACTTCAGATATCTGGGGTATCAACAACATTTTCATGAAACATGTTACTATTAAAGTAGAACGAATTAATTTTGTCAGAGTGCTGGATCAGGATTGAAGGAACTGCATTCCACAGGAAGCTTATCTTCAGCTGTGAGCCTTTGCTCTAGCTTCTTTACTTCCATAGCACCTCCACATTTTTCTTAATCAATGCTCTCCTTCTACCTCTCCTTCCATTAAAACGTGTCCTCAAAACTTGAGTCAAGTCCCAAATTTTCTGTATCTCTCTTTCAGTTATTACAACATAGAATGATGCAACATAGGATGATTTCCCATGTCCATGGCACCACTAATTTTGAATTTTAAATACTCTCTAAAATTACTTTCTCTTTTATATTTTCAAACCTCTTAATCCCAGAAGGATTATAAGCCCAATGGGGGTGAGTACCATCTATAATATTTCTAAAGTATATAACTTTCTCTGCCTTAAGACTGATTATATTAAAATTAGATAAGTAGTTAAGCAACCAGACTTTGGTCAAATAAACTTAGGTTCAAATATCAAGTCCCCCTATTTAATAATAAGGTCATGGGTAAGTTACTTAACATCTCTAAGCATCAGTTTATTTATTTATTTATTTTGTAAAAAAGAGATAATACAAGTATAAATTGGGAATAGTAATATAGCAAGAACTAAATAAGATAATGCATATAATATGCATGATACATAGTTAAGAAATGCTAGTAGTCTTATAATGTCACACTTTTTAATGTGACAGTTATCTTTATCAATATCCTTTTTTTGAACTGAACCATGTTGAAGTGTACAGGACTATTTGTCTCTACCATAAATGATCCCCAAATGTTACTCTGATTTTAGTTATTTATCTGTTCTTTACATCTTTCACTTTCTACCTTAGTTTCAAGGTAGTGAGAGTTACATCCTTTCTTTGATGTCAGTATCAAGGAGCATCTCATTCTTATTTTGCTTTTAACCTTATATGCTACGATGCTAGGATTTGCCCTACAACCTACTCTGATTTTATAATGCCTACTCTAAGGAATGCACATTTTGGTGTTAAGAATCCTGGCTTTGACATTATGCTTGGCACACACTAGGGATTTAAGAAATATTTTTTTAAATTTATGAGTTAATCAGCATATTAACAAATGAATGCATGGACATACGAATGGAATTAAGAAGTAACTAAATGCTTACTGCTACCCCTATAACTTTCAGATGCAACTTGTCTCCGAATTTCCTCTGGACCCATTCTTTCTAGTTGCTGAATGACATCAAGCTTGTACTTTGTTTAGTTTACCTCGTTTTCATATTTTGGCTTGAGTTCTCTTTAGCTCCACCTATTCTCCTTGCAATTTTGGCTTCTCTACCATCTCTTCGCATTTGGACTCACACTGACATAGTACATAGTTACTTTTGTTTTTTATTACTTCAATGCCCTGTCCCTGTAATCTCTCTCCAGAAATTCAGATCTTAGTCATTAGTCCTGAATTTTGTGCTTGAACTTGTCCAAATGATGGAAACTAGATCTTCTCCTGACACTTTCTGAATTCCTTGCTTCAGTCCAACTTCTGTCATAATGAACACATTTCTTCTAGTTAGCCTAGTTCCAGCTGCAGAATTTGGTGTTCAAGATACTCCCTACTGCTGGCTCTGTTCTTGGGTCTATTGCTTTCTCTTGCACACTCTTGAACATGTTCTACTTACTACCTGCAGGGTTTTTTGGTTTGGTGTGTGTGTGTGTGTGTGTGTGTGTGTGTGTGTGTGTGTTTTGTAACAATGTGATATAACAAATGGATAACTGGCCAGATATAATATTGCATAATATATGTTAGTCTCCAAATTCTTTTTCTTAGTCCATGGGGTAGTGTTCTCCTTCACAGGAAGAGTGTAATGCTTATGCTTTTTGATAGTAATTTCAGCTACCCCAAGATTTTTATAAATACTTATACATTTCATATCTCGATCATGTTCTAGATCAGTGTTTTATAAGCATTTTTAAAAATCTTAATATACTGGGGCGCCTGGGTGGCACAGCGGTTAAGCGTCTGCCTTCGGCTCAGGGCGTGATCCCAGCGTTCTGGGATCGAGCCCCACATCAGGCTCCTCTGCTATGAGCCTGCTTCTTCCTCTCCCACTCCCCCTGCTTGTGTTCCCTCTCTCGCTGGCTGTCTCTATCTCTGTCGAATAAATAAATAAAAATCTTTAAAAATAAAATAAAATAAAAATTGAAAAAAAATCTTAATATACAATAAGAATTCAACACTAAGATATTATATGCCTATATGCCTACCATTACTATGAAGTTATATACTCAAATATTTTCTAGTCTGTTCTATTTTATCCCATTCTTATTTTTAAGTAATGCTTGTTGCTTCCACTATTGGTTTCTATGTTTTATTAAATATGTTAAGTTCTTGGACTGCATAGAAGTGTGGCATTCCTGAAATTTCTTTCAAGAGCAGTTGCTGGCCTTATTAGCTTTCAGTCACAGTGTTCTTCACTTAGGGAAGTTTAAAACAAAACAACATTTGAGTTTGGAAAATATTTTGAACATCATAGATTTTTTTTTTCATTATTTTCCCACTGACTTGGTGTTTAATGCCCCTCCTCATCTTGTGGAGCATAATACCCCATCCTGTTCAGGTTTTCTTTGATGGTTAAAAAATTTGAACTCCTTGTTAGCCAGTTTGAAATGTGGTAGCCATTGAAAGTCAAAGGAATGGGAAATATTTTGAAAGAGGGCAAGACTAGGTACTTCCATCATATTGGATACAATTTTCATTAGTTGGGTCCTTTTTTTGTGATTTTGAACACTGTGGAACAGACTTTTCCCCAATGGTGTTCTTCAAAGTGGTAAAAGTAACACTTCAAAAAAGATGTCCCATGATATCAGTTCCCTTGGAAAATTCAACTTTAAATAACGTTCCTTTTTTAGCAAAAAGACTTATCCAAGTCTTTAATATGCTAAAATGCTTTCTAAATCTCTGGTTCAGTCTGTCATGGGAGACCATCTTCTAAATACGGTTGTAAAAGATATATTGAGAGAGAATACATTGAACTAGGAGTTAGGAGTCTACAGTTCTCATCCCAGCTCTGTGAGCCCTTTGGGCAGAGCATCTGACCTTTCCATTTTAACATCTGTGGAGTTAAGAAAATAATAAATAATTACTAAAAATCTCTTATTGTTTTATTAATCTAAGATGTGAAGTGTTTGAGAAGTTTCCAAAAGGGATTTGGAAACAAAGTGTTGCTGATGAGCTGGGGCGCAGGGCTTTACTTTTAATAATGTGACATCTGCTGTGGCTCCTCACCCTCAGCCTTCTTACTCAACAAACCGTCATAGCTCTGTTATGTTTGTAATGAAAACTTTGCATATGGCTTAATTTTCATTTTAAACTCAATGAAACCTCCTACTTATAGTGGTTTGGGGTTGGAGCCACAGACACCTAATTTGCAGGCACCCAGTCCTAGTTGCGAACTTGAACAGGCTAAAAACATACCCATCCAAGATTTGCTGTTATTTCCATTTTCTTAGCCAGGTCTTGAGACTTCATATCTAAAATTCAGACTGGAAATTTGAAGTGAAAGATTAGGTTATCATAGATGAGTCTTATGTATTCTAAGTGGAAACAAAAGAAGAAAATAGTAATTGGAGGAGGAATAGTAATTTTTAGAGTAATTTTTAACTATTTGGGTTAAGTCCTAGAAATTATTCTTGGATAAATCATTTTAGTAACTAAAATCATAGCTGTTCTGAATAATGGAGTAAGCACAAATGGATTCTCTTGAATCCAGGAAGGGAGAAACTAATATAACTTTAATTATGTATTCAGATCTTAGGTTTGAAAAATGCCTTTTCTGTCTCATTTTACAAACATTGTAGAATAATTTTATAATGGCATTTCAAATGTAGATAATATTTTAATAACGATCTAGTAAGCCATAAAACCAAATTCTGGAATTTATGTCATTTTAAAACAACTACTTCAGAACATTTAATTAAACTCATTTTTTTAGAGCATGTTTCTAAAATATCTATCCTGTTTGGCTTTAAATCCCCAATATATATGTTCTGCCTGAGAGGTCTATCTTTGAATAGAATTTTTTAGTTAGGAAATTTATATTGAAATTTTTAAAAAGTCTTCAATTTCATGACTTAGTGAAAGTCCTTTTTCCTTCTCCTCTTCTTTTTTGCCTGCCTTATGCTTTTTCTTTATGTTTAAAAAAATGGTTAGCTAAATTTTTTAGTTTAGAATACCTTTAATTTTTAGAAACGTTAGAAAAATAGTATAGTGAGTTTCCATGTACCCCACCCTCCATTTCCCCTATTATTAGCGCCTCTCCTTAGTGCATTTTCACAATTAATGAACTGATACTGAAACATTGTCTTTAATTAAACTCTGTACTTCAGTAGTCAGATTTCCTTAGTTTTTATTTAATGTCCCTTTTTTTTTTTTTTTTTCTGTTCCTGAATCTTATCCAGGATACCGCATTGCATTCAGTATTCATGGCTCCTTAGGCTCTTCTTTACTGTGACAATTTCTTAGACCTTCTTCCTGTTTGCTGACCTTGACACTATTGAGGAGTACTGGTCAAGTATTTTCTAGATTTCCCTTCAATTGGGAATTGTGTGATTTTTTTCCCTTATGATTAGACTGGGATTATGAATTTTTTGGAGGAAGACAACAAAGGTAAAGTGCCATTTTCATTATATCATATCAAAGGTACATAATAGCAGCATGACTTACCACTGTTGATGTTAACCTTGATCGCCTGCCTGAGGTAGTTTTAGTCACCTTTATCCACTATAAAGTTACTCCTCTTTTCTCCTTTTCTATACCAAATTCTTTGTAAGGAAATCACTTTGTGTAGCTCACGCTTAAGGAGAGGGGATATAGTGTCTTTTAAAAAAATATATATAGATAACATAGGATGTAATGGTGACATATAGATTTATATTACCTTTTACAGTTGGCACAGTGAATTTATTTATATATAACCTAGTCACCAACCCTATGTAGTAGGCATGGACAAAATCATAGAGGTAAGAATAACTGATAAATCATCAAGTAGATACAAAAAATATATATATTGTTCCTTTCAAGAAAATCCATTGAATGGCATCTGGTTGGCTTCAGTCTTCTCAAAATATTCCATTGTTTCTTGCTCTTATCCTATATCTTTTTCAAACTGCTGCTTAGAAGTCATCGTTTAAATGTCTGGCTATCACCCCGGAATCAACATTTGGGGTGAAAAGCATCGTAGTGTTCATTCTCTCCCTTCTAGCACTTCATTACATCTCTCTCTCTCTCTCTCTCTCTCTCTCTCTCTCTCTCACACACACACACACACACACAAACACACACACACAAAATCCTTGTTAAAAAAAAACTCTTCATCCAAACTCTCCTGATTCTACCAAAAGAACTACCTTTTCCTCTGTTATCTAGACTGGATTCTATAAAATCATCTTGATGTAATTCTTTTATCTAATTCCCATATCTTCTTCAAAATGTCATTCATTCCTATCCTTTTCTCTTTGTTCTTGAAGCTGGAGCCTTAGTTTATGCTTATATTTCTTCATGCCTGGACTTCTGTGGAGTTCTTTCAGTTGTTCTTTTTTTACAGTAATTCTTTCTTGCAGTTGTCCTTAAATGGCAATTGTATTGCCCCATTTCCCTGGGGAAAGTTCAATAACTCTCTGAATCTTAGCACATCTCTACATGTTTTTTTTTGGATATTCAGCATGGCAGACACAACTTAACTTTACTCTATGGCAAACATGCATGGTTCTCAGGGTGAAATAATGGCCCTAGACATAAGCTTGTTGTTCCCCCTTCCTTGAATGCTCTCCTTATGTCGCCCTGCCCCCCATCTATTCAGATCCTAGACATCCTTCAAGGGTCAGTTTAAATTCTGTCTTTTTATTGAAGTACCTCTTAATAAAATCTTAGGTTCAGAACAAGTTGAGGTCAGTAGATAACTGGGGTAAAAATAAGCTAGCTATCAGAATCATTTGATGTCTTACAATGAGGCAAAGCCTCTAGTTTCTCATTCTTTTGTATTCCCTACAACACATAGACTAATGATGGACATATAATAGATTGCACAATAAATGCTTCATGTTGATTGATTATGAAGTTTCTATTTCTCTTTAGGGAAGTGGCCATTGAAGCTTGGCTGCTTTCCTCTTTGCATTTGTGTGCCAGCATTAAACATTAATTAGGCCATGTATTCCAATTTTCAAATATAACACTTTCTGAAAAAATAAATCTTCCTAAAGTGTTTCTCAAATTTTAACTACACTCTACTGGCCATTTTCCAAACTTGGGACATTTTTTTCTTTTGAAAGCTTTCCATACAAAGTGGATTTTTAAATTTTCTTTTAAAGTTATAGACTTATATAGCAATTATGGTTTTGTTGACAATATAAAAAAACTTCAACAAGACGGAAGAGTTGAATAGAGAGCCAGTTTTCCTCTACCAAAAATGGAAAAAATGATATTTGGAGAATTTATATTTGTTTTCCTCCTGTGGAAAATTTAAAGAATTATTTTTAAGGTCATTTTAGAAACAGTTCCAAGTGAATGCAATAAAGGCCTCCCTAGTGAGTTGGAGTGGTTTCCAAATCAATCCCATCAAAAGGAGATCTTGCTTAGAAGCTTCAGAACGAACTCTCAGAATGCCTCTGTCCTGTGCTTTCCAATAAGAATGAAACAGGATAAATTAGATAGTGAAAGTGGCTCTGGAGAGTTGTTTGCTAAACATTAAAACAATTCAGGGTAGTGAACTGAAGGAAATTATTATTTTTATCATCAAAGTTTATTTCAATAGAGGCTTTAAATGGAAGCATAATTGCTTTAGAAAGTGCCTGAGGGTGTTAGTGAGTGGGCATCGGAGGCCTGGAACAGTAAATTAATTCAATCAGCAAAGGGAGAGGCACCCGGCCCATCAGCTCTGTAGGGATTGCCCATTCATTCATTAACTATGAAATATAACTGCTTCAACACAGCTGAAAACCAAACATCCACTTACGTTACCAAAGGTTGGTATACATTATTAAAGGCAAGGGGAAGAGGGAGCTTTGTAGATCTTTAATCACTATATAAAATGAATTTCTTGAAGGCCGCTAGTAGGTATTGTACTCGCACACTGAAATCGGTGTTGTTTTTGGAAGAGTGTATTTTGCTGAAAAGTTGTAGTGAATATTCTTCTCTCTCACCAGTCATTATTGTGCAGAGACTGATAAAGTCATGCTTATTATAGTCCTAGATGCTTCCTTTTTAAAAATGAAGTTCTAAAAGAGGCAAAATTAGTGAAGGTAGAGATAACAGCCACATCCAAAAGTCACTACTTAGCTTCTCATCTCTCTCTCTCTCTGTCCTTTTCTCCTTCCATCTATTATCTTTATTTCTTTGAAGACTTTTTGCCTTTCTGTTTGGGAACTGGCCAAATTAAATTAAAGACTCAGCCTTGTTTGGGGAGAGACATTGTGGGTTGTTTATTGAAATCCTGTCCTGAGGAATTTGAGCAAGAGAAAGGACTCACGTGTCTACTGTCCCTTGAGAGCTTCCGTAGGTTGTCAGAATTGGAGATCAGTAGTTCAGGTGAGGCATTCTTAAGAACTAAAACTTTTCAAGAATTGCTCTTTTGATTCACAGCCCCGTTTTTGTTGTTGAAAATCTGTACTTCATAAGGAAGTGAAAGGTGATTTTAAACTTTTAACTCACTTAAAATCTTGCTGTATTTCTCTTTCTCTTTTTTAAGGAAATGAAAATAGTGTGGCATGTTTTTATAGAAACCTTTCGAGGGTCATGGTGTGAAACATCAGTAAAGATTTTAGATAAAGAAAATATACCAAATTTACAACTTAAGAAAAACAAGAAAATATGAAAGCATTAACTAAAAAGAATAATCCTAAGAAATCTCAATCCTAAATAATACTAATAGGTAACTTTTATTATGCATTAAAAATGCTTCCACATGTGTTATATCAATTGATCTCAGTTAATCCTTTCAGCGGACCTTAATTTATCACATACCATTGAGCTAAGTGAGGTCATATTCTCTGAGGAGTGGGGCTGGCCAGTTGAAATAAAGGGAAGTTGGAGAAGTGAGATATTGTTCCCTATTTCTGAGTCATTGGGGAAATTTTTTTTCCTTCTTATTTTTTGCTTCCTTTCTTGATATGGTTTCCTAGAGTCTAATGTCTGAGACAAAGGGAAATTGTTATTATTCAAGGACAAAATGATTATCTTGGTAGGAAATTCTACCTTACATACAAAAAAGCTAGTAGAACCAATAAGTAATTTTTTTAGTATGTTACAATTACTAGTTCAATATACAAAAAATCAATTGTAGTTCTGTATGTTTGCATCAAACAATTAGAAATTGAAATTTAAAAATATTAAAAATAACATCAATAAATACTTAGAGATCAGTTTTATGGAAAAGAAACATTTTTAAATATTTTAAAATATTAAAATATGCAAGAATAATAAAGTGTTTAAAGAGTGAAGAAAAACAGTTGTTGAAGAAAAATGAAGTATTCAAAATAATTTTGTTCTCATCACTCATCCTTCAAGATAATAGATTTTATAAGAATGCTTTAAGAAGCTAATACCTGTGGTTTTACATATACAGTGGCTAATTTAAATGAAACATGTTGAAAGAATTACTATAGCTACTAACCTTTTTTAATAAACATTGAGGATTTTGGAAATCTGTTTACAGTATGAATTTTAGGTACAGTGTTACATCTACAGCCTTATTACTGAAAAGCTTCTTCCTGAATTATATTCTGCTATATACCTGAAGATCAGTGATATTAGTAATTTAACTATATCTGTTTCTTGTATATTGCACATCTGAACATGTCAAAACAATAAGAAATACGTTTTAAATCTGACAGCTCAGTGGGTCATAATTAATTCAATCTTGCTTTGACGGGCTTGCTGAGAGATTTCTTGGTCTCAGACCATTAGCAACATAGTGAACTTCACTGAAGAAATATTTATAGAGACAAAATAAGAAAATTGTCATGAAATTTCATTGAGAGTTGAACAAACAACGAAGATTTCAAATGATTTACACATTACAAGCATATGTTATTTTACCTCTGTCCTACAGTTGTGTGTTCAGAAAGTAATGCTAGCGCCCTAGAATGAATGGAATTACAAACCACAAGCAGAAAGAGTGCAATCCTTGGATCATTCTTCTTCAACCAAGGACAAACTATATGACATAGTAACGATTTTGGAACCAGTTTGTCATGTGTTTATGTAAGATGTACAAATTAAAAGTCTGCTCGAACCAAAGCAAATGTTACTAAAGTACTTTGCAGACAACAATATTGAGAAGCAGGACTACAAGAAATAGTCCCTTTCAGGGAACGTCGTTTGTTGCCAGAAACCAGTTGAAGTAACCAAATTCAAGTGCTTTAAGACAGCAAATGTACTTAAATGATACGTGCTGAAAGATCCTTGCATCATTGTACTGTAGGGTAGATGCTGAAACTGGTGAGAGTAACGAGAGTAGAAATGCAAATAGAAATTATTAAGAGATTTGACAGAAATTGCTTTGCTCCATTGTCACATTTCTAGAGCCAAAATGAAGAATACTTTTTTTTTTCCTCAAGAGATTTTGAGAATTAGCTGGTATGTGAACAAATGTTAAAAAAAAAAAAAAGTTATAAGTAAGAATTTTAAGTTTCCTTCTGAAAATATTTAGAATGCATCTCCAAGCTTCAGTTTATAAGATTATGAAAATATAATTGTGTCATCACAACTGACAAAATCTTTAAGTATAGGAATCGAAGAGAAGATATTAGTTTAGCTACTTTCTGTTGGTGAGGAAGAAAAGCTTTATTTTATGGCAGTATTTATTTAGGCTTGTTTTCTATAAGGAAGAATTATTTATTCTTCCATATTAATTTACTCATTTATTTAGGCTTGTTTTCTATAAGGAAGAATTATTTATTCTTCCATATTAATTTACTCATTTATTTAGGCTTGTTTTCTATAAGGAAGAATTATTTATTCTTCCATATTAATTTACTCATTCAGTCATACATTTATATCAGTTGAACTGATGATGGGTATTTCATTTTTTGGATTACAATTCAACACTATTTTTTTTTTCTCTTTCACAGGGTCCACCTTTATTTTATTTATTTATTTATTTATTTATTTATTTATTTATTTATTTAATAAATAATATATTTTTTTATTATGTTAGTCTCCATACAGTACACCCCTAGTTTTTGATGTAAAGTTCCATGACTCATTAGTTGCGTATAACACCCAGTGCACCATGCAATACCCATCACCAGCCTATCCCATTCCCCCACCGCACTCCCCTCTGATGCCCTCAGTTTGTTTCCCAGGGTCCATAGTCTCTCATGGTTCATTCCCCCTTCTGTTTACCCCCCCTTCTTCTTCCCTTTCTTCTCCTACCTATCTTCCTACTTCTTATGTTCCATAAATGAGTGAAACCATATGATAATTGTCTTTTCAACACTATTATTCATTATTGTATTGCTTAAATTTTTCTAACTTTGGCCACGGGGAGTTACTTCATGCTAATACTGTGCATGACTCTATCTTCTCTCTTCCCCTTCTCCCCCCATCCCATTTTTAAATAATACTTAAAATACAAAATTAGAGTGTTACTTGGGCTTATTAACGAACTCATTTATCAGTGCTTAGAGCTATATTGTATACTATTTAGGATCATCTACACTGACAACTGTGTTATCTGCAAATAGAGACAGCTTTATTTCTTCATTTCGGTCTTTCTACTTTGTATTCCTTTTTCTTGCTTTGTTGTACTAGCTAAGTATGATGTTGAATAGAAATGATGACAGAGGCCTCCTTGCTTTGTTTCCACAGGTAATAGGAAAGCATTCAGTCTTTACTATTACATACGATTCTAGCTCTGGGTTTTTTGTAGATACCGTTTACCAGGTTAAGGAGCTTCCTTTCTGTACCTAGTTTTCAGAGTGCGTTTTCATCAATTGATGTTGAATTTTGTCAGAAATTTATTTTGTCTTGTTTCTTTTGAGATGATCGTGTGTATTTTCTCCTTTATTCTCTCAGTGAAATGAATTACATTAATTCATTTTTAAATGCTGAACCAGCTTTGCCTTCCTGGAACAAATGCCACTTGATTATGATGTATTACCTTTCTATATATTGCTACATCCAATTTATCAGGATTTTTTTGTGTCTATATTCATGAGACATATTAGTTTATAATTTTCTTGTCTTATATTTTTCTGATTTTAATTTTAAGATAAAAGTGTCCTCATAAAATGAGTTGGAAAGTGTTCTCTACCTTTGTACTTTATAGAATAGATTGTGTAGAAATGGTACTTCTTTATTGAATGTTTGATGGAATTCATCAGTGAAATCATGTTGGCCTTCAGGTGTGTGTGCATGTTTTGTGTGTGTGTGTGTGTGTTTTATTTGGAAAGTTTTAAACTTTGAATTTAATTTTTTTAATAAGTAGACATAGGGTCATTCAAGTTATCTATTTTGAGTCATTGGTAGTCTCGGTAATTTGTGTCTGCCAAGGAATTGTTTTGTTGTTCTGAGTTGTGGAATATTTGGGCATAAAATTGTTGTGGTATTTCCTTACTATTTCTTTCATGGCTGTGGGGCCTGTAGCAGATATTCTATTATTGGGTGAAATGCTCTATAAACATCAATTATAATTGATATTATAATTGGTTGGTAGTGTTTTTCAGGTCTACGTTCTTACTTACTTTCTGTTCACTTGTTCCAGTAATTATTGGATAGGTTGCAGATTCTAACTATACTTTTAGATTTGTCTGTTTCTCACTTTAGTTCTATCAGATTTTGTGGCATGTATTTGAAGCTCTGTTATTAGATGTATATGCATTTAGGAATAATTTTTTGGAGAACTGATCCCTTTATCATTATGTAATATTCCTCTTATCCTTAACATTTCTTATTCTTAGATCTACTTCATATGTTATTAATATAGCTGCTCCTACTTTCTACCATTAATATTCACATGGTATATTATTATCCATTAGTTTACTTTATACTTGTGTGTTTTTATACATAAAGCTAGTTTCTTGTAAACAACATAAAGTTGGATCTTGCTTTTATGTGCAATCTGATAATCTCTTTTAATTGGTATATTTAGTCAATTCAAATTTAATATAAATATTTGTATGGTTGAATCAGATCTGCCATCTTGTTGGCTGTTTTCCATTTGTTCTTTGTTTCCTTTTTCCTCTTTTACCACTCAGTTTGAGGTTATTTGAACATTTCTATGATTCATATTTATCCTTTTCTATTTACTTTTGTATTGCCCTTTTTTTGCCTAGTTTGAACAACTGTAGAAAATAGATTGAAACAAATAAATATACCTTCAGGGTCCTGTGAAATTCTTACAAAGATCTAACATTCATTTCATCACAGGCTTGAATGAGAAGAGAAAGAGGTCAGAGCTGAAAAAACTGGAAGGAAGAGTGGCTGAAAATTCCCCAAATTTGGCAAGAGATATGTCTATATTTTCAAAAAGCTGAGTGAACGGGGGATATGGAAATAAATCTATATGCAAACACGACATAATTTTTGATTAAAGCAGACTAAAAAAATTCTTGAAAGCAGCCACAGAAAAAAGACATCTTACAGGGAGGGTAAAAACCATTCGAGTGACAAAGGATTTCTCATCAGAAACCATAGAGGTAAGAAAAAACTGATAAATGTTTTCAAATGCTGAAATAAAGAAACTGGCAACCCAGAATCCTCTGTCCAGCAAAAATATCCTTAGGAATAGAAGGGAAATCAACACATTATCAAGTGGAGGAAAATTAAGAGCATTTATTGCCAGCAGACATAATCTAAAACAAAATGACTGTAGGAATTTTCCTAAACAGAAAAGAAACAATAAAAAAACTTTGGCACCTGGGGGCGCCTGGGTGGCACAGCGGTTAAGCGTCTGCCTTCGGCTCAGGGCGTGATCCCGGCGTGATGGGATCGAGCCCCACATCAGGCTCTTCTGCTCAGAGCCTGCTTCTTCCTCTCCCACTCCCCCTGCTTGTGTTCCCTCTCTCGCTGGCTGTCTCTATCTCTGTCGAATAAATAAAATCTTAAAAAAAACAAACAAACAAAACTTTGGCACCTGAAGAAGGAAGGGAAAACACGCTAGACAATATTTGGAAGATGTGATAATTTGGCAAAACTAGGTACATGATGTATGGGATCTCTGTTTTTTTTTTTTTTTTTTTAAGATTTTATTTATTTATTTATTTGACAGAGATAGAGACAGCCAGCGAGAGAGGGAACACAAGCAGGGGGAGTGGGAGAGGAAGAAGCAGGCCCATAGCATAGGAGCCTGATGTGGGGCTCGATCCCATAACGCCGGGATCACGCCCTGAGCCGAAGGCAGACGCTTAACCGCTGTGCCACCCAGGCACCCCGGGATCTCTAGATTTTATTTATTTATTTATTTGACAGAGACAGAGACAGCCAGCGAGAGAGGGAACACAAGCAGGGGGAGTGGGAGAGGAAGAAGCAGGCCCATAGCATAGGAGCCTGATGTGGGGCTCGATCCCATAACGCCGGGATCACGCCCTGAGCCGAAGGCAGACGCTTAACCGCTGTGCCACCCAGGCGCCCCGGGATCTCTGTCTTATGTCTTACAGTTACGTGTGAATCTACAGTGATCTCAAAATAAATGGTTAATTTGGAAAAAACTCATATCATTGTAAAAGAGGTAGGGGCTTCCCTTTTAGCTCACCATATCCTAGAGTTGAAACTGCAAGTCTAGGAAGGCATATTATTATTATTATTATTATTATTATTATTATTATTATTATTATTATTATTATTGGATTGGAAGGAAGGAAATCCCTAAAGAGATGATACAGGCTCTACTGATTTTACACATTAATTAGTGTAGACAATATCTTAGAAGTCACATTTACCCACTTTTTTGATATCTCTAATATAAATGTTCCTCTCTCTCCCTCTACTCTCCCTCACCCCTGCCCACCATACGCCCATGGTTTCAAAGCTACCCTCCTCTTTTTCCCTTTCCATCACACTGAAAATCCTAGAGATATATAATTGTCTCTAGAGATATATAATTGTCTGTAGTTGTTGCCTCCACTTACTCACCTCTGAGTCTAACTTCTTTCCTTTCCAGTCTAATTTCTGACCTCAGCTCTACAGTGAAACTTCTGTTGAACACATCACCAAACATGCACACGTCACTACTCTCAGAGTCTTTCAAGCTTTATTTTAATTGACCGTTCAGCAGCATTTAACAATACCATTCACTTCCTTCTTGAAATTATTATTATTATTATTATTATTATTATTATTACTGCATTTCTTGCCATGATAAACTTCCAATTCCCTTATTACTTCTCTGAGACCTCCTTTTTTAAGGCCTTGAAAGGCAGTTCTTTTTCTGGTCAGTCTTTAAATGTTTGTGTTTCCTAGGGTCCTTTTTATGATCTTCTTCTCTCACAAGATTGGTGATAACTTTATTATCATTTATATGCTGATGATTTTGAAGTGTAAATTTCTTATTTGTAGCTTGGATCCTATAATAAAATATTTACTTAGATACTCCAAAATATTGCAAAATTAATATGTCTAAAGCCAAACTTGCCAGCTTTCCCTCTTCATACACTTTTTCTGTGTTTCCCAAATAAGTGACCAGTACTACCATCTGTGTAGTCTTTTAAGCGAGAAGATTAGTGTCATTGCTTTCTCCTTCTTCTCATCCTCCTCTCAGCGTTTACTCTGTCATTGTGTTCCTTCATTTTACTTCCCATCCCTACCGTCATTCCACTATATAGGTCATGATCATCTTCCGTATTGATGCAATAGCTGATTATTGAGTTTTCCTGTCTGCCAGCTTTTCTCCTCCATTGTCTCTGATGGGAGATTGATACGAGAGTATAGTCCACTATGTGCTTGGGAACATAATTTAAAAAATTAATTCACTCATTCACTCAATTATCAAACATTTGTTGAGTACTCGTGACCCGCTACTGTGCTGGGCATGGGAGTAGCACTGTACAGACAGGGTTTCTTCCCTCATTGACTTCATGGATGCAAATTTCATCTAACCAAAGAGGTCTTCCCTGCCCACCCTATCTAGAACGGTATTGCACTTCCGTGTACTTCTCTTTCTCTCCTTCTTGACATATCGTACATTGAATTTTTCTATTTGTTTACTGTTTTCCCCTTCCAAAATATAGACACCAAGAATGCTAAAAACTTGAGTCTGTTTTGTTTTTTGCTATATCCCAAGGCCAAGACAGTGCCTGGTATGCATTATAAATATTTTTGAATAAAGCATTAAATCCCGGTTTGGGGAAAATAACCAAGAATCAAATTTTTAAAAATAGTTACAGACTTCAGGTAATTATTATGTAGGAAATAGGTTGCCCCAGAAGAAGGTAATTTAAGCAGTGATTTACTTTTAGAAAGGTGGTTGGACAGAACCTCTTTTAAGCTGAGACTGGAACATGAAAAGGACCCAACCTTTTATATGAATATCATGGGACAGAACATTCTAAGAAGGTGAAGTGACTTGTACTTCTTAATTCCTCAGGTGAGAAAGTGCTTTTGCATGCTCAAGCAATAAAAAGAGGTCACTGCTGCAAGAGGGTGGAGCATGATACAAGATGAGGCTGGACCTGGGAAGAAATTTGGATTTTATTGTAGTCATTGAGAAAGCTAGTGGCAATAATATTTCTTGATTGTGCATATCCTAAGGGTAATTATTTGTTAAATATCTCCCTTTCCTGCCAAAAGCTCCATGAGAACAAAGGGCACATCTCATTTACTCTGGGTGCTTATGTCTTAAGCAATACCTGTATATGGCTAGCACTTACTGAATAGATTGATTGTGTGAAGGCCTGGATCAGCCGCATTAACTGCATTCTTTCTCATTGCCAACCTTAATAAACACTTCAGTAGGACCTGAATATATCATCTCAACAAATGTTCTGTTGAATCTGTAAATATCATTCTCTAAGATCTTATCAAGGAGTCTTTACATAGTTGAAGATTCATTATCTAGAAATAATAAACTTTTTCTTTTTGTTTGCTTGGGTTTTTTTCTGCCCCAGATAAAAGTTAGGATTAATAGGTAGAAATTTGCTCTTTGGTGATTTATGGGATTTCCCTGGTTTCCTTTCATTGGGAGTGTTCAAGCCAACTCTGACTCACAATTTATCAATTATTCTAAAGAAAGAATCCTTTCTATTCAAAAGAATACAAGTAAAATAAATAAATAAAAGAATACAATAAAGAAAAAGAATAACTTTCTGTTCAAAAGAAAGAAAAATTTTGGACTACTAGAGAACACCAACACTCCCTACAAATATCAGATCTGAGTCTTTCATCGCTATTATAAATGCCTTTCTAATAACTCAATGAATACATTGCAATAGGTGACTTAGATAAAACGAAATTTTATCTTGCCTCAGTAGCTCATAACTTAGTGTTTGACCTTGAAAAGATGCGTTTTTGGCCTCCAGTTACACTTATGTTGTACTTTTGGTCAGTAGAAATACCAGTAAATATTTTGTAAATAAAGTAAGAATGCAAATACTTAAATAACAAATTGGAGATGTAGTTGAATGTGAAATAGGAGGCATGGAAATCCATTAGTAGACCAGAGTTTTTCTTATATGATAATTGAATCCATTTTAATGTATTCTAAGTCCTCTCCCTGGCTTTCTTTTGGAAAAGAAGGCTTAAAATTTTGTTCGCTACAGTCTTTTGACAGCTCTTATTTAATGGAGCAATAAATCAAGTTACATGTGGTGATGAGTTTCTATTTTCTGATTTTTCTTAAGAAAGAGTCTGCAAAAAATTATAATAGAAATAGCCAGTGTAAAATAAGTAGATTCATACTCACCTTCTGTATGCAGACCCCAAGATTTACCAGAACAACAGTATTTGGGATTAGCACGACTGTTTATTTTCTCAGTCATAAATATGATTGTTGAATAATTTTTTGTTCCTTCCTGACAGAGGAGCTTAAAGCAATTCTGTACTGATGACTTTGTTGGTAGCTTTGTGTTGTTAGCTGTTTCTATCTTCTTTTTTTGCTGCTCTTCTTTTTTCTTATTCCATGTAAATGTTAGTTTTCTAACTGCATATAAAAATAAGCATGACATTAATCACAGCCTAATGAGCAACCCAACTATAAAAAAAACCTCACTGAATAAAAATATACTCAGTGGCTTGAACACACCCAAATTTCCATATAAAGTAGGCTTATTTAAATATCACCACAAAGATGTGCTCTTTACAAGCTAAAAATGTCCACAAGGTTGCTGCGGTTTGGTTTATTCCCTTGATTTGAGGCACATTAATGCGTGTGTGAAATATGCCAAAACTCAATAGAAATGAATCTCATTAGTATTTAAATACAGCAATTAATTTATGTTGTTATTTATTGGCCAATTATATTAGAAATTATAGTGTTTAACAGAGGACAATCAGGTTTCCAAGAGCTGTAATTTGCCTGCAGTGTTAGAAGACAGATACAATCAATGCTCACAGCAATAGCATCCACTGCGTTTCCCCCATCCTCTTCTAAATATATCTAATTTTATAAATAAGAAATGTTGTGCTAAACTACACTTTCTCAAATTTTGCATTAGGGTTTAATGATCTAGAATAATTTTAAATCTTCCTCCTCACCACTTGTCTTTCCTTTCCCCTTATCTGAGGCCGTATGTAAATAACCCGAGTTCGTTGAAAGGTCTATATTTCATTTAAATCTTTTTCATAATGAATTTACAAAGTATGTATTGCACTTTTTACTTTGAGGGACTACATGATCGCAAAATACATTTATACAGGTTCTCATTCATCACAAATCCAATCTTATAAACTTTAAGCATAACTGCATTATATATTGATAAAAGCAATGTAACGATGACCTCTTGATTATGTTTCAGTTCATAGCAGTCCTGCTCACTCTTTAATATCCTGCGCATATATTAACTCTTCTAAGAATTCTTCCCTGATTATTCTAGTCAGGAATAACCTCTTTCTCTGTTCAGCTTCAATAGCATTGAGTTTAGATTTCCTTATGGAATTTACCACATTCTGTCTTTTAGTACCATTTTGAAACAAACCAGAAATTAGGGCTAGTTGTGTATTTGGCAATAATGGTCATCATGGTAAAGCAGCTCATACCTCTTAAGATTTTGAAAGATTTCAAGAATAATTTGGTTAAAATACAAATCTCTTATTTCATAGGGCTTTGGCATTTCCAGATTTATTTTTTGTTATTTTGAGTGGTAAAATTGGGGAGAATGGGATGGATTCAAAGGGGAAGTTTTCCAGAGTGTGTAGCACTTTCATGGGAAAGAGCCGGTGACAGATGTGTGTATACAAGGGTGGGGTAGGAGGACACCATGACCACTGAGGGCCTTCGGACAGGTCTTGAAAGCAATAGGCTCCTAAATGGAGGCAAGAAGTGGGTAAACTAAGTGATAGAAGGGCATGCTGATCATTCTAATCTTACTTTACAATTCAGCTCTATGTGGCCTTAATAAATGGGAGGCTTACCTATATTTTGTGTCTACAGAAGACCAGACCAGATAATAAAGTAGGCTTATCTTACTTTAAGGCATGGACATGTTGGTTGGTCCTAAGTTTTCATAAGAGAAGCTCTTCTCTGTGTGAGTACACATCAAAGTGGGATATTGGGAGAAGTTTTGATATTTTAAATTCAGGTGTTTTTAAGAAAGGTATCATAAACTATTTGGATCATTTAGTGTCTTTACAATTCCCTAACGTAGAGAATACTATTAGTTGTCTAATTTTACAAAGAAGAACAAAGTTGTAGCCTTAAGGTAAGAGATTTTTCTTTTTTTTTTTCTTGCTTCTGTCTTTCTTTCTTTCTCTTCCTCTTTCCTTCCTTCCTTCTTTCTTTTCCTTCCTTCCTTTTTTCCTTCCTTCCTTTTCTCTTCTCTTCTCTACTCTTTTCTTTTCTTTCTTTTCTTTTCTTTCTATGCTTTTAGGAAATCACTGTCCAGAGCTAGGTAATCATTTAGGTACCATGTGGATGGTTCACAGACTTCAGGTGATTTTAACTTCAATACCCCTTTGCCCATAGGATAAATGACAGAGAAAAATGATACTAGTGGTAGAGCACCCCATATTCCTAGGCATACATGTACTGCTGGTCTATCAGTCATTCCCCATGTTAGGGTAGGCTAGCAGAAAGGAGAGGTACATTTTGTGTTGACTGTAGTAATTTCAGTACAATAAGCTGATGTCAGCCTGATCGCATTGATGGTATTATGTGATGGCATCCTCGGCCTCTGTCATCCTGTATTTACTTTCTGTCCCTTCCTTCCATCTTCCTCTGCTTTCCTCCCTTCTTTTTCTTTGACAGATATTGAATAACTATTAATGTCATGGTCTGAAGTATGCATTAGAAATATTGGAAATCACCTATAGTCCTATTTTTCGAGGAGCAGAAGAGTTGCAACAGTCCATGTCAGCCATCTTTAAATGGTCTATCTAATCCAGAATTGGCCCTTGATAATAAAAGAGCTACAGTTTTTTGAGTGCTTTACATTTCAGTGAATTTCCTTGACAGTACTGGGAAATAGCACTTACCATCACTGCATTTAGAGGCAAAAATTGAAGCTTGGGGAGGTTAATGTAATTTGCCTTGTTTAGAGGCTCTTAAAACTGGGTTTTAGATTCTGGTCAGCTTGACCTCAAGAAATATGAGTTAGTACAGTACTGCCTATCAGATGTTGTTTTATTATCTCAGATTTTGTTTCCATAATAGTACTAAAAATCAGCATAATTCACCATGTCATATTTAATCAGGAGTTTGGCTCCGTGATCTGGGAAAGAGAAAAATGAGGATAGGAAAGGAAAAATTACTAAATTTTTTTATATTTATTATCTCATTTAACCATGGCATCAGGTAAGAGTAAGAATTTTGTCTTACTTCCACGACTCCATTATCTAGAACTCTACATGTTCGTTGAAGGGGTAAATTAATGAGATATATGAGATAGGTGTTATTATCCCCACTTTGTAGTTGAGAATACTGAGGTTTAGAGAAGTTACATAATTTGCCTAAAAATCATACTGTTTATAAATGGCAGAACAGGAATTTTGGCTCAGACCTGAGAGTCCAACATTTTGCTGATTAACCATTAAGATAAACGTGCTTTTCCCCAAAGCACCATTGCTTCAGAATCTTCAGATTGACACAATTTTACAACAAATGAAAAATAAAATGACATTTTAAATGTTTTTCTCCCCTATCAGTTGAAAACAGTGCTGCGCAAAGTGCCTGACGGAACTGATTGTTTCCCACTTCACACTGGGATAAGGAGTTTCAGGCAGATGGAAATTAACTGCATCACCAAATACTGTTTTGTACAGCTGACATGTTTTTATAACTAGACTTTCTTTATGAAGGAATCATTGTGTTGATTCCCATCCTGGTACAAGCTCCTTATCTCACTGCCGTGGACTGGGGACAGTGGTTCAAGGGCAGGCACACCTCCTGGCTCATACTCTGAGGAATCCTGACTCATGGGCCCCATCCGAGACCTACTGAACGCAGCATCTGATGGTGCATGTGGATGACATTTTGAAAACTTCTGGTATAGAGGACATTTTCAAGTGCACTTTACATGAATTATCAGGCAAAAGTTACAAAAAGAAAATTTTGGGGTCTTTGTTGACATCCCACATTTGGGTACAGTCTTTGAAGATGTCTAGCAAACAATCACACATATGTGAACGATGCTTTAAAATACAAAAGAATTTCACATACACGAATTTTTTTGATTTCTCAAAATGATGTGTTATTTCTGTTTCATATGAGGTAAATTTAGGCTTAGTGAGATTAAGAACTTGCCCCAGACCACAGGCTCGTAAACTGTATAGTCAGAACTTATTCTCTGCTTTCTTCGGCCCATTTCCAATTAATTTCTTTTATGATTCTTTTTTTTTTTCTGTTTTCGATTCTATTAGGAATGGGAGAGATTAACCATAGTACACACTGAATGAGTGTATTTAGGAGGAAAGTACAAATTTTACTTCACAATGTGTCCTGTGAAATATTTATATAATCTTTATTGCCATATTTTGAAATACACATAATTGTATATATTCAATTTGTGAGGCAATCAGGAGAAGTGCTATAATATGCAAAATTTCAAAGTCTAACCTTTGCTCAGGGGACGGAGAAAAATATGAGTTCAATTATGTTGCAAATGAACATCTTGCAACTTAGAAACAGCCCAAAGCACATTACATCACAATACTCTAATAAAAAATAATTAAAACAAGGAAATAAACTGTCACAAGTACCAAAATGTACCCAAGAGCCAATAAAAAGGATGTAAATGAGATTCCCCAGAGGGAAATCTGCTGACTTGGGCATTTGCAGGTCATTTTCCTGGATGGTGAAGTCTATAAAGAAAGTAAAATTTAAATGAGAAATTGGTTTAGGATTGAAGGCCTTTAGGTAACATCTGCTCCCATGTCTTAGTTTTGTTTTGGGTGTTTTTGTTTGTTTGTTTGTTTTTTGTTTTTTTTAGTTTTATGTCATCTGTTTCTCATTTGTGTGTAGAATGAAAACAAACACCTGTATATCAAAGGACATTATTTATTATTTGATTATACAGTTCTGCATATGACAGGCAGTTATGGGAACATTAAATGCATTTTTTTCAGTTTTATCGTTTATCTCAAATGTTCACATTGAAATCAGAGAGCATGTGGGAAAGAATCAAAAGCCCAAGCTGTCATATTTGTTCCCCACCAAACAAGAAAATCATAGCATTGTGCTGTGGAGATTATCTTATTTTTGAGAGAATAATGACAAACTGAATCTCACAGATACATTTGAAAGTAAATCTAATTAAATTAAAGCTGTCATTCCACCCCCCCCCCCCCCCCCGCCCAAACTAGAAACACTGTGGAGTTTGGATTACAATAGCTACAGAAATGCCGTGAACTCACTTGACATCACCTAGGTCACTGAATTATCAGAATTACCCTGTGCAAAATGATAGTCCTAATTGTGGTTACTCTTTTCTATAAGGTGATCCAGAGCACACAGCCAGGCTTAGCTAGGCTTTGTATGATTGGTGGCAGTGTGGGACGGTCCAGAATGTTTTTCTTGAGTGTTACTCTTGTTGTCATTGAAGTCCTGGGACCTGACAAGTTGTAGCACTGAGAAATGGAGTGATATGCAAAAGCTGGCATTTCCCCCACTTCATGTACTGATGATGACAGCAAGGGGTAAGTGTTTCAGATAAGAGGCCTTCTGTATGCTTGTGGAGATGACTGGCAGCCTTACTAGTCAAAATAACTAGTCAAAATGACTATTGATGTTTATTCAGTTCCATGAAATGTGTGACGAGATTTATTTAAACTATTATTAATTTTTCATATGTCTTTGAAGTAGGTATTATTTTAGAGATAAGGATGAAATACTGCTTATAATACCCGCCCGTAAATAGGAGAACTAAGATTCGAGCCGCAGGGAGAGTAGCTGATCTCAAGGTTCAGTGCCTTTCTTATTACTTTATTTTTCGCCCTCTTCTACATGAAGACATGCTACTGGCAAAGTACTATACGTCTGTTGAGTCACTTTGCTAGATTTTTTGCTCTGTCTTTTACTTCCCAAGTGGATTTGGGAATAACGAGCTTAAGTTAAGGCACAGACTGTAGGCATAGAAGGGAACGCAGCAAATGAACCCATGCAGAGATTGAACTAAAAGCCTTTGCATGGTTTTGCTCTGCTCCTCCCCGGTGCCTCATTTAGCACTTTTCAAAGACTGCCATCCTAGATGACTGCTCCTTTTTTCTCCCATTCAGCCGTTCCCACTGGATCTGTTGCTGAACCCTTAAGAATCAGTTAATCTGGTCAATTCTTTTTCCCACCATCTATAAAAATAAAATAGTGACATTAATTTCCCTTGGGGGCCCTTAGGAGAAATGAATTGGAAATTAAGAACAAAGTGTATTCCCTATGAGAAGAATTTTGGGGGAAAAAATAGAACTCTTCCCTTAAATTTTCCGCAGGAACGGCATCTGGATGGTGCAAATAATTTATACTTGTTGCTGCCTTGGAGTTTTGCTGGGTGGTTTCAGACATATTATTCACATAACCAGAATCCCCTGGTAGAGATGTATTTATTAATCCTTTTTCCCAGGCAGGATAGAACCTGTAAAATTGACATGGGTAATCTTTTTTGTTCAGGTAATCTTTTTTGTCATCGACTGGTAAATAGACTGTAAGGACTTCTAGTCCAGTCTTTTTGCTGTTTAATATGCAATTAGTAGCCTTATTCACCAACCATATCTATATAATTTGATATTCTAAGAACACAGCTTATATTATTGTCATTATGTTTTATGTGACTGTCATTAGTTTTCTGAAATATGTATGTATTTTTTCATAATGTACCAGCCATCTTACCTTGAGGTACAACAGGAAAATGCTCAGCCTCGCTTCTTATAAAAGACTCATTATGCAAGTACTCTGCCTACCACAGATACATAGTGGCAGAACACGTGAAAAAAAAAAAGGCAATTTAACAGCTACCAATTGCAGTAAAAATACATCAGGTCCAAATACCATAATCTTTGAAGTAATAACTGTAATAAAAATTGAGCTAGTATAGAAATAATTCTTAAGTAACCTTTCCTGATATAAATCTGATTTCAAAGAACTATCTCATAATCCCAAGTCACTCTGAGCTACTTTATTTTGGACAACTAAACCAAGTAGAAACTTGTCATTAAAAAAATCCATATGTATTTTGAAAAGAAACCTCAAAGATGCAGGCTCTTACCATGAGGTATATTAGCCAAACAGCATTTTTTTTTGAAAAACAAAAATAAATACAAAATTCCTACTTTAAATGCTAAGTCATATTTTGTTCAGTCTTCTTATAGTCTATAAAATGTTTATTTATAATACAGAAAATGCTCTGTTAAGACTATGCAGCAGGATCACTGGATCAATTTTCTCATTTTTGTTATAAAATGGAAATTAAGCAAAATTAAGGATGGGAAGTAGAAGGTTCTATGCTAGTTATGGCCAATAAATGGTTTCCTTCTTATTGTAGCAGAGGAGAGTGGAAATCATTGTATATGGAAGATTTATTGAGATAGAATTTGTGCTGGACAATGAAATAAGTCTCAGGAAATTTCAAAGGATCAGAATCATGAAGAGTATATTGTCTAACCATAACAGTATTAAACTAAACTAAATAAAAATGAGATGCCTAGAAAATCCTCAAATATTTGAAAATTAGACAGTACCCTTCTAAGTAATCCATGGTTCAAAATGAAATTACAATGAAATTAAGAAAATATTTTAACCTAAATGATAATGAAAATAAGACATATCAAATTTTGTGGGATTCAGTTAAAGCAGTGCTGAGAGGAAAATATATACCTTTAAATGAATATATTAGAAAAGATTTTTATGCTTCAGTGACATAAGCTTCCATCTTAAGAAATAAAAAAGAAAAACATTATTAAATAATAACCAAGTAAGTAGATAAAGGAAATAATACAAATTAGAGTGAAAGTAAATGATGGAGAAAATGGAAAAGAGAAAGAAAATCAACAAAGGCAAAATTTGTTCTTTATATGGATTCCTGAAGTTGACAAACTTCTGACCAAATTGATAAAGAAAAAGAAAGAAAACTGAATTGTCAGCACCAGGAAAACATCACTCATATATTAATGTGTATCATTAATAAATATTACTACGCTGCATTCTCTGTGGTGAGGAGGCGTAGATAATGGCAGAGAGGATTCTGCTTGGTGCAGTGTTTCTCAAGAAGAGTTTGGCAACACAGATCAAGTGCCTTAAAATCCTTCATACCCTTTGAAATGCAACTTTTAGGATTGTATACTGAGGAAAATATCTAGGGGCTCAAAGATTGATGGGTGAAGTTGGTCATTACATCATCATTTCCACTGCACAAAAAAGATAGCGGCCTAATATCCCCATATTAACTGAATAGTTAAACTGTGGTGCACCTATGGGATGAAATATGTGGCCATTAATAGCCATATTATCAGTTTGTATCAAATGATAGAATGTTCACTTCATATAGATTAATTTAAAATTAGAATAGAAAACTGCATATGTAGTAGTATTCACTTTTTTAAATAAAAAAATAGAGCAGCGTGTGTCTCCCCTGGACGTTACATTATGGTTCTTTTCCCACTTTGGTCATAGGTAAAATATAAATATAATTTAAAGAGGAGACTCATGTGTTGCACTGAAGAAATAGACGTTCTGGTACAGTGAGGGAAGGAGAATGAATTTAGGAGCTTTACGTACCCACTGTTGAGACACAGAAGGAGACTTTGAACAATTAAAGTCAGAATAACAGGATAAGGTTCTTCAGTAGAAGGTAGGGGGGGTCGCCTGGGTGGCTCAGTGGGTTAAGCATCTCCCTTCGGCTCAGGTCATAATCTCAGGGTCCTGGGATCGAGTCCCTCAGCGGGGAGCGTGCTTCTCCTTCTGCCTGCTGCTGCCACTGCATGTGCTCTCTCTCTCTGTCAAATAAATAAATAAAATATTTTTTTTAAAAAAGAAGGAGAAGATACGTGGTGTCAGGAAATGGGAATTAGTGAACAAAGGAAATTGTGACTCTCTCTGACCAGTTCAGTTTTGCACAGATTGACTCTTTTACCTTCTGTATTAGTTCCTAGGGCTAGTATAACACATTACCATAAACTGAGTAGCTTTAAACAACAGACATTTATTCTGTCACTAGGTATGAGCAAGGTCAGTTCCTTCTGGAGGCACTGAAAGAGAATGTGTTCCCTGCCTGTCTCTTAGCTTTTAACAGTTGCCAGCAACCCTGGGTGTTCCTTAGCTTGTAGCTGTATTACTGATGGAATCTCTGCTTCCATCGTCATCTGCTTTCTTTCCCCTGTGTCTTTCTGTGTGTCTTCTCTTCTTATAAGGGACCAGTCAGTGCACTTAGGACCCACCATAACCCAGTATGACCTCATCTTAATTTAGCTAATTATATCTGCAAAGACCCCATTTCCAAGTAAAATCACATTCTGAGGTACCAAATGGACATGAATTTTGGGGGGACGCTGTTCAACCCACTGCATATTCTTTCTTTCTTTCCCTTTGCATTTTGTTCAACTTGGAATGGAGAGAGGGAGTTGAGCTGAAGGTTGAACCATCTACAGTGAACTGCTCTATGAAGAAACTGGAACGGAATAAGCACGTCCAGATTCCTCAGCAAATTATAGGAGTTTTATGCAAATGTCATGCTGTGGAGTGTTGGGTACAAATTTAACTTAGTAAGAGTTATGGTTGAAATGTCTGTTTATATTGGACATGAAAGTTACTGTTACTAGATTTTCTCCTTTAGGACACAAGATTTGCTTTATAATTCTTGGTGAGTGACAGTTTATGTTGCATCTGGGAGAGACATGGTTTTAAATCTGAGAAAATGTTTTTCTGTATTCAGCATAGTTTCTGGTACTTGATTTCTGCCTAACAGCGCTGTCCTAAACACAGTTTAGGAATGAGACAGACTATCTAATCTAGTGTAAACACATATTGGGTAACAATGAGTTTACATCTATCTATGTGTGGCATTTGTAAGAACCAATTTTATAATTGTCCATGCGATGTATTCACTAACTTTCCACTCTTTTGTTTTGGGAGCTAACATATTCTTTTGCATTTAGATGTTTGGTGGCTAATAAAGTTAACTAATTATACAGTGCTATTGAGCCTGCATAGCTAAAAATCTACTTAGCAATTATTCACTGAAAATATTTTTAATTCTCTTTGATGACATTTTCAAATATAACTTATTTTTTTTAACATTGCTTCATAATCCTTTATTAGCAATGCTTATCTCAGACTGTAATAACTAGGCAGCTTTCTGTTATTATAAGTGCAGCTCTTCTAGATATTTTGACGATTTAAATCCAGCCCTACCATTGCTTCATTCTTTTTTTTTTTTTTTAAGATTTATTTATTTATTTGAGAGCGTGAGCAAGCCCCTGAGTGGGGGGAGAAGCAAGGGGGCAGATCTTTAAGCAGACCTCCCCACTGAGCACAGAGCCTGTCATGGGGTTGATCTTATGACCCTGAGATCATGACCTGAGCAAAAACCAAGAGTCTGACGCTTAACTGACAGAGCCACCCAGGCACCCCCATTGCTTCATTCTTTAGGCATTTACTAAGAATGAGACCTCAACACTCAGATGCCATAAGGGGCATCTGGTAGCTTTCTTGCTGTTGACAGTGCACCTAGCACAGTTATGACATCCACTATTAAGTCTTAGTAGTGAATTATTACAAGAAAAAAAAGAATGGTAAGGAAATAAAATTGTTTTTATAATTTCCCAGAAAAATCATGTGGTCAATAGCAGCAAGAAATTCCAGCGTTTTCATTCTTCCTAAAAAAATTTGTGATCAGAATAGGGTATAATTACAATAATATTTTCTGATACTGTATTTAAGAAATAAAAAACAGTGTCAAACCAATTTTCATTAATTTCTTAAAAAAAAAAAGATTTTTTTTTTTTTTTTTTTATTTACCAGAGAGAGAGAGAGCACAAGCAGGGGGAGCAGGAGGCAGAGGGAGAAGCAGGCTCCTGCTGAGCAAGGAACCTGATGCAAGACTCAATCCTAGGACCCTGTGATCATGACCTGAACCGACTGAGCCATCCAGGCGCCCCCGATTTTAATTAATTCAATTATCAAATCAAATTAGGAGGAGGACAAGTTAATGTGTTATTTAAATATGCTGCCAATCAGTTTGCTTTATAGAAACCTTTTCATTAGATCTGTTGGCCTATTTTTCAAATTCGGGCTAGACTACTCACTTTCTCTCATCCTTTCTTATAAATAAAGGGTCAATTTAGGAAACATCCAAAAGACAAGCAATAGTTGGGAGAAAATAATCCTAAGAATCTAGCCAAGACTGTGCCAATTTATAATTTAATGTTAGTCCCTTGGAGTTCCTAGAGAATTGAAAAAAAAATGTGTCACGAACATTTTGCATCTTTTGCTAAATCTCTGTTAAACACATTGTGCATTGATAGTTTAATTTCCCCTGTATCAGGATTTGTATGACACATTCCTTTTAGAATTTAGTGACATAAAGGTGTTTTCTACTTCAAAAGAACAAATATATTTTCTTTTTATCTGAAAATGAAAACCATGGAAGCCTACTGTGCTAACCACTCATCAACCACATGGAGCTAAACGTCTCCCTTGAAACTCCCCTTGGCCTCCTCATTTTATATTTATATTCTTTTCATTGTGTAGGGCATGCACATAATCATAAGCATGAGGAGTATAATAAAAGAATATAAGCACTCCTACTTTCTGTCATTACTCCTATGCACTATTATCATTTGCTCTAGAATACATATTTGTAGGTAGATAATCAAGTTATAGAAAATGGGATTAATTATGAATAGCATTTTATAACTTGATATTTTACACAAAAACTATTAATACATTGACTTGGATGAATCCTGAAAGAATTATGCTGAGTTAAAAAAAAAAAAA
>NW_024426774.1:32445506-32480167 GCF_017311325.1 Ursus maritimus | reverse complement strand
AAAAAAAAAAAAACCAAATCCCAAAGGTTACATATTATATGATTTAATTTATATAATACTTTATTTTGAAATGATAAAATGTAGAAATGGAAAATGGATTAGTGGTTGCCAGGATTTGGAAGTGGAAGGAGGAACTAGGTATGACTTTAAAAGGGCAACAGCAGGAATCCATGTGATGATGAAACTGTTGTGTATCTTGATTATATCAATGTCAATTTCTGAATAATACATAGGACTACAGTGTTGCAGGATGTTACTAGTGGTAGAGATTAGTTAAAGGATATGTGGGATCTCTCTATAATATCTGTTACAACTGCATACAGATTTACAGTTATTTTTTTAAAAAGTTTCACTGGAAAGATTCTGTGATCATCTCTTCATGTCAGTAGTTATATGTCAGTATTTCAATGACTGCATCATATTTCACAGCTACTTGGAAAAGAGTTTGGCAATTTCTTATGAAGTTAAACCTACAATTATCACTCAACCAGCAGTTCTACTCCTAAGTATTATCCTAACTGAAAAGAATACTTAAGTTCACACAAAAAGTACTATACACAGATGTTTAGAGATACATTATGCATACTTGCCCCAAACTGCAAAGAATACAGATTTCTTCCGACTGGTAAATGAATAAACTGTTAACATCCACACAGTAAACTGTTGTGTATCAGTTTAAGGAAATGAACTATTGATATATGCAACAAACGTGGATCAGTCTTAAATACATTAGGTAAAAGAAGCCAGACTTGGATACTTGCATAATGTATTATTCCATTTATGTAACATTCAGAAATAAGAGAAATTATAGGGACAGATTACTGATTAAACATTACCTGAAGCCTGAGGTGGAGTAGATACTCTGCATAGAAACATAAGGGGATTTTTAGGGGATCATGAAGCATAAGATTTTGAATGTGGTGGTGTTACACAACCACATTTTGGTTGATATTTACAGAACTCAACACCCAAAAGGGTGAATTTTACTGTATGGTAATATGCATAGTATAGAATATATAATTTACCTTAAAAATATAATTTTCCAGGGTGCCTGGGTGGCTCAGTTGGTTAAGTGACCACCTCTTGATTTCGTCTCAGGTCGTGATCTCAGGGTCGTGGGATGGTGCCCCACATGGGGCTCCACACTCAGCGTGGAGTCTGCTTGAGATGCTCCCTCTCCCTCTGCCCCTTCCCCTTCTTGTGCTCTCTCTAAATAAATAGATAAATTTAAAAAAATCTTTATATATGTAATTTTCCTTTAAAAATCCATGCAATAGGCAAAATAAGTGCCAATGATTAAAATGCCAGTAATAATAAATCAAGCTACCTTGTGAATTCTGGGATAGTTTTTCATTTTAAAAACATTAAGGAAAAAATCCACAGAAGCCTATAACTTCATAATATTCCAGTTTTTCCTTACATCTTTAAGAAAAAAACTTCTAGGAATACATCATTTTACTGACGAATATTAAGTATGACCAAGTTAACTTGATATGTCTGGGAAATCTCTGGGTATCTTGGCTAAATACAAATAGATCAGGTCACTAGATTATTTAATTGGGGTAGTTTAAAACCATTTCCCAGCCACTCCACATGATTCTTAACATAATACATGAGAAGACATTATTAAAACTTCTTGATGTTAGAGTCTCCTCTTAAGTCAGCTATAGGCACTTAACCAGCCCTGTCCTGATCTGCACGAACCGTAGGTGACAAGCCATTTTTTTTCTTCAAGAGTTAAGATCTCGGTGCCTTGCTACATCAGTGTTTGTGTATATGGTGTGGTTTTGTTTCAGAACCTTTTGAAGGCAGAGTAATGGATGCTAAATTATTCTAATACCTTGAGTCTTCCTTCACATAAATAAAGCTCTACATTTGAGGAGCTGGGAAAAAAATGCTGTAAAATCGGGTATGAGGAAAACAAGAGTGAATTCCATTGTGTGTTTATAAGTCCAAGACATTGCTGAAAGCTGGAAATTTTTTTTATCATTTGTGAAGAATATATTTATATTTAAGAGTAGTTCCTTTAAAATACGAAAGTTTTATCTGTATTTAACATAGTCATTTTTAAAGTATGGAAATTTAGCAACTATTGCTAGTGCTTCTAACTGAATAATCAATGAATGTAATTAAATGTTAGCAATATAAAAAAAATTCTGCTTACATTCATTGGCTTTATACATACAAACACACCAAAAGACAATATAGCATGATAAATTCTAGATCAGTATTATATGAGCAAGGCATTAGATGTAACAAAAATAAAGGTTCATTGTTAACTTTAACTTTGTATTGTTGTGTAACAAATAAATGGGGTCCTGTAAGAGCGCATACAAGTCTCCCCTAAGTATTAAACTTAGTTTAAAAAGGGGGAAATAAAACAAAGCAAAACCATCTGGCCCAACTTTCAGTATTAGACTTCATAATAAGAGTGATGTGATTATGTCACCGTGTGGGTGTGTGATCCAATTATCAGTAATTTAAAATATTCAGTGATGGAAAAATGGTTATTAAACATTTACCATAAGTCCCTTAGTGTTGATAAACTGGTATAATTACTTTAAGAATATTGTTTCAATATAAATGAAGGAGAGGTGTCCATCCATGGGCTGTGTTTGAAACATGAGGACAGTAATAAGTCAAGAGTTGATTATTATTTATGATTAACTCTAGATAGGATAATTCTGTGATTTTAAGTAAAAATCTTTTAGGAAGAGAAGGGAGAGGAACATGTGAGGACCAAGAATAGTTGGAAAATATATGGCTTGAGTGTATTTAGCATGTGACTTCGATCAATAGCATGTATCAAATATGTTACAATGAATAATAAGTATATAACTTATGAATTAAATAGAATCCGGTTTAGATAAACACTGTCAAAATAGGCTGGGTCTTTTCTTGAATGGGTGCCTCAAAGGTGGAAAAACTGAATGGGAGTCGGGCATATCTTCTCATTCCACCCTAATTCAAACTGTTACTCTTTGGAATCCAGTATGGTACTGGGGGTGTCAAAAGAAGCTGAACCCCGAAGCCAGCTACTCCCTCCAGGCTGAAGTGCATTTATTATTTATTATTTATTATTACTATTCTGACAATAACAGTGATCAGACAGGAAGGAAGGAATTTCTTCTTTCCTCCTCCTGCCTATTAGTATCCCTCTGCTGGTGCATCTATTAGCAAAACCTATAAGGTAGTTAACTGACAAAAGAAAAACATAATTAACAGAATCTCGACCAGTGGTATGTCGATAATATGTTTAACAACTAGATTTGGAAGAAAAGAGAAAGCCCAGATCTGTAGAGCTTGCTTATATTGATGGTGTAAATACTTCCATCGTAGTTAATTTCAAGATATTAACATTATATGACAGTATGATGATATTATTCACATATAATACAGATATAGGGGATGTAAATGATCTCAAAGTAGGTAATAGTGAAATGCAGTGAAGTGATATATTTTGAGGATTTCCTTTATATATAGTATAATTTATTTAATATAAAATTTGCATACTTTAATTATAAATAATGGCTATTTTAACTACCAGTTTTCAAAATTCCTGAAAATGTAACATTTGACTCTTGTGTGCTGGTTTGTGTTGGCTCCAGTACACCATCGGTCCCAGCCCAGTGTCCCAAAGCAGAGGACAGAAGATTCTATTTGGACCATAGACAATAGCTTAAAAACAGATGCAGCTCACCTTTTTTACTTATTCAGCTCAGCTACTCATTTGAATAACTTTATGCTCTAACAGGAATTAGCTATCCTTTGTACAAAGAAAGATGCTCTCACGTTCTCCCCCAAAAAGGGCGTACACAAAATTCCAACAGGCTCTGTCTCCATCTCTGGGCAATGATAATACTCTTCTTATTCAGTCCCTGTTGTACTTGGATATACAAGAAGCTAAGGAATAAATTGTAACATTAAAAACTCCCAATAATCCTTGTATACACTAATAAGAGAAAAGAGGGAGTAAAAAGGGAATTAAATATTTACAAATATAAATGTATGTAACAGCGAAGTAGATGATGTGTAGAGCTACTACAATCCTTTTTTCTGTAAATGGCTATGAAGTTGTAGTTGATAATTTAACCTTTCTTGTTCTTCGGGCCATTCCATTTTCCCTCAAGGCAGCACCTCACCTTATTGTGATTTCATTTTTGGCAATTAACTGAAGACTTGGAATCTTCAGTGACCTTTTTTTTCATTTATTTTTCTATTAACTTTTATCTTTGATATGGACATAATTAGCATCTCAAAGAATTCCCAGTGTTTCAGACAAAGTCACTGTATAAAAAAAAATCCATTTTACCTTTAATAATCATGAACAGTTATCCTCATTATTTCATTCTTTCATTTATTGGTTCAGTGACCTAAAGAGCCCAAAATGGCCAGGGGGCAGTCTCAGCTTTGAAATCAATGGAATCATTGTTTTATCTTCCAATAAAAGCCTTTCTTGCCTGATTATTAAGACCCCAACCTAGGAACACCCAAAATTTCTCTGTCAGGAAAAAATTCTCTGAATAAATTCTTAGGTCTAACAGCAAGAAGAGTCATTTTTCTTCTCTTTGATTCCCGTACCTGTGTATTATAGCATGGAAGAAATGGCACTATGTAGTTTGCTGATTTAATATATAATCTATGATCTGTATACTAGCACTCCAACATTTCTTGGCATTTATTTCACAGCCAGCATTGTAACTGAGTCTCTCATAGGCTACTTTTTACTGTTCGCTCAGGTCAGCTCCTTCAGGATGATGGACTGTATGGTAAGACCAGTGATTCTATGCATGACCATTGTTACGCCTCTTTTGCAGTAAAATAAGTTCTTCAGTAATGAGAGACATTATAAGGAACATGCATAGAATAAGGCATTTTGTAAGTTCACACACGGTAATGTTGACAGGGAAAGCAAATCCTTATCAGAAGTGTGTGGCTGTTCCATTGGCCCAGTGAACAGAAAGCCAACAGGAATGGAAAGTCCCTTCTGTCCTCCTGGCTCCTAATTTTCCTTTATTCTTGCTTTTGGCAGGAAACCAGTTTAGAAGGGAAGGCTGTAGTTGGCAGATTCTAATCCCAGCAATAACACAATACTGACTATAAAAGAGTGGATGTGAGTTTGAGAATCTAGATTAACATTCCACTAGAACATTCTACTCTTAGCTACTCAGTATTTATGTGTCACTTGAGTATAAAACACCCATTCATTTGTCAAATAATTCCTGAGTACCTACTAGATGTTAGACTTTGTGCTAGATGCTGTGGAGAAATTGGTGACCAAAGACAGATGTCTGGACTCTTATAACACTTACATTATCTTCCTAGATATTAACCAAATTGTCACCTTGGTTATGTATTATTGCAAACCAAAAAGAACATAGGTATGTGAAAAAATATTACAAATAAACCTGAAGTGATTAAAGAAAGACTTCCCTGAGGCAACATAATTTAGCTAAGAGCTAAAGGATTTGCAAGAATTAACTAAAGTGGAGGGGTGGCTGTGTTGGAGAAGCATCTTGACTTTGGGCAAGGACAGCCTGTGTGGAGGCCTCGTGGTGGGTGTGAGTGTGGTACATCCATGAAAAACTGAAAGAGCTGAGTGTGCTTAGAGGGTGAAAAGCAAATGTTGAGAGATGAAGCTTGCCCAGAAGGCAAGGGTTAGACCCAGGGTCTTACAGGATTTTGGTCGTATGTGCAGCAAAAAAGAGTTACCAGAGAATTTTAAAGGCGATATTGCAGTTTTGACAATTTAAAAATAAATGTTTTACTTTTTTGTGGGGGTCTGGGTTGATAAATGGAGATCAGTTAATATATTAAGTGCCTTGTGAATTACATTCAAATCTTTGGTTATTTATAGAAGGTATATTCACTTAATGGAATATTTTTAGCACATCTTAAGAGCTTAACACCTCAAAATTCTCTTGGGTTGACATTCTCCTCCTAAGAATTATCACTCCACTCAGGTGATATACTTTTATTATATTTTATTTAAAGATTTATTCATTTATTTGAGAGAGCATGCTCTCAAGTGGGGGGAAGGGCAGAGCTGGAGAGCGAGAATCTCAAGCAGACACAACGCTGAGTGCAGAGCCCGCTGCAGGGCTTGATCCCATCACCCGGAGATCAGACCTGAGCGGAAACCAAGAGTCAGACACTCAACTAAGGGAGCCACCCAGGTGCCCCAGGAAATATACTTTTATTTTAATATTAATGTACAGAAGAAAAAGATTACAAGATAAAAATATATTTTTTGTTTCAAAAAAAGTTAGCACGTAACTCTCAAGTGTCTTGTTCCACTATACCATGTGGTATACCATGTCTCCCAGTAAGCTAGTCCCAGTGCGTATTTTCTTCCTTTTATGTTCATGGTCACATTCTGGAAATCTAAATAGTATTATTATTCTTTAATGAAGAACCACATAAAACAGGAAAAAATTAGTATTATTGAAGAGTCCCCCTGTGCCTTCCCTTCACCCCCTGATTCCCAGCTTTAACATGTAGTAGTTTTGGAGCAATAACTCACAAATAGAATTTGCTATATGAAACCTGGTAGAAATACTTTAATAAATGTTAATGATCATGGGTAAATGCTTAACAACTCACATATAGAACAGAGGGAACTATAAATATGATCTCAAATAAAGCAAGATGAGACAGCTTTTAATATTAAGGAATCGGGAGCATATGGTATGTTTGCAAAATCTGGAAATATCCCACTTGGGTCTAGAGAAGGAAGTGAAGAATTGAAGAGGCTCAAAAGGCAAGTTTTTCACTGCACGTCCTTAAGTGTCTTTTCTTTGTATGTTTTTTTTTTCTTTTCTAGTTTTAATATTTGTTACTTTTTAATGGAAAATTGTTTACAGTGACAAAGGATGAGAATTTTTTTAAAAAGTTAAATTATTAAATAACAGTGTAAGGTAAGTTTCTTTTGGAGTTATGCCTTTCACCAAAAGCCCTCTCCACTCTCCACTACCCCAGGGAAGAATGCTGGGGAGGAAGATGGAAATGCTGAGTGGAACATTTTAGTGGTAGATGGCAGGGAAAATGTGCCTGGGAAGTTCTAGACTCATACCAGTCTTTTTTGCAATGTAGAGATGATAGCAATGCATGTTTCTTTATTGCCTTTTTCTACAAATTGCTCTGTGGACTGATCCGTGTAATAACTATGTACACAGCGTGGCACACTTCTGGAGGCTATTACTTCTACCATGTTAAACCAGTAATGCTTGGCAGGTTATGGGGCACATGGAAATTAGCAAATTCTATCCACAAAAAAGGTTTTGTTAATGCTCTTCTCCTAAGAAGCATCAGATGGGTTCAGGGCTGTCTTCTGTCAACCATTTCCCTTCTTTGTGATCTAGCTGGTAAATATTTCCAAGAAGGGCAGCCCCCGTCTCAGAATTCCTGTCATTGAGGCAGGACTTTGAGGAGTGGCAGGGTGACAGGTATTTTTTCCTCCTATTGGAAAAGTAGTGGTAAATGTCAGAATTCTTGACAGATGCGTGAGTGTGCTTCAAAATAGGCAGACCCTGCCGATAACTGGTAATCGAGGTTTATGCTGCTGCAAAATTCACTCTTTCTAAGCAGCTCACCTAGAAGCATTTCATTTTTATATTGACTATTTTTGACTGAATGCTTTCACTAAGTTGACAGATCTACGGTAGTTATTATTTGCTCAAGGAAATCTGTCGATGTCAAAATTTTCCAGAAAGTTGGGCTAGGAGAGATAGAGTTATAATAGATAAGGTTCCCATTGCTATTGAAGTTTGGCAAATCCTTTCCTGAGGATGGTAATCTAGACCATTATTTATATTCCAACAAGCCTTTCCTATTTCCCAGATGTCTCATTCTTTCTTGAAAAATATTCGCATCTTTCTTTCTTTATATTGAGTGTTTAATCCGTATTTCTTTCTTATTACTCTCTTGGGCTTTTCCTCTCATTCACTTGGCTGAATTGGTTTTCTCTGATATGAGATTTTAGATATTCTCAGAGAGGGGTCATATTTTTTCTTCTTTGATTTTTTACCGTTTTTCCCCCCTACCTCTTATCCCTACATTCTTTGTTGTATCTCAAAACATTTTTACCTGAAATTGAAAATGCAAGTAACTTCAATAGTCCCTTGAAATCCTCTATGTATATATAGATGTATATACACATATGTGCAGTATTATTTTTTTTACAGAGCTCTTCTATATAATCTCGTTTGCTCAAAACAGTCATTATTATATATTGTTTAATTTGGAAAAGATGCTCAAATACACATTTTAAATATGCTACTTTAAAGTATTTACCATGTTTTCTTTTTAAACGATTTTTTCTTTTTTCAACAATATATTCTACCTTTTAGCCAGTTCTTCTCTAATATAAATATCAACATTTAGTTCACAGGGACCTTTGAGCTGATTTAGCCTAAACTTATAGGGATCAGAAAACTGAGGCCAAAGTGTTAGATGCTTTTTCTCCACAATCATGTAAGTATCCTTGTACAGCAGCACTGCAGCTGATACCTTGTTTTCCTTCAATGTGCTTTCTCCACTTAGTGCTGCTTTTGCTGAATTTTTAATAATTTATACTTATATTTAATAAATAATTTCTGAATTACTTTCAAATTAATTTTTTAAAAATCAGCTTTCATTCAAAATAATGACTTTTATTAAAATCAAATGGAATAAATACTTGTTTTAGGCAATTTGGGGAACTTTTATATTTGTAATAATCAATAGCTCCTCTGTGTTCATTATTTTTCATAAGAATGCTATGTTAAGACATTAGTTAGTCCATTTTTCATTGAAAAGACTTGGGCCACCATGTCCTTTGTACTCAAAATGATAGTTAAAATTGTTAATTTGATATATAACTCTTTTTTACTCATCGTCACATTGTCGAAAAAAAAATCCGAGTGAAACTGCAGTGATATAATTATGGTCTGTTCTCTATTGCTAAATAACAAAACACCACAAACTTAGTGACTTAAAATAACACCCACTTACTAACTCACAGTCTATACTTCAGAAGCACAGAAGAGCTTGACTCACTATGTGCTTAGGGAATCACAAGACTGAAATAAAGGTATAGACTAGCCTGAATTCTTTTCTGGAGGTTCTGGTAAAGAATCCCCTTCCAAGTTCATTCTTCTTGTTGGCAGAATTAATTTCTTTGGGGTCGTAAGACTAAAATTCTCATTTTCTCGTTGGCTGATACAGAGGATGCTCTCAGTTTCTAGAATTTAATCACTGTATTGTACATCTGAAACTAATATAACACTGTGTGTTAACTAACTGAAATTAAAATAAAAACTTAAAAAAAAAGAAATCTTAGTTCTGACCAGTTCTACAAGTCCCCCTTTCTTAAGATACTCATTCATAAGAATTCGAAGCTCATGTAGATATTCTTGCTTGCAGAGATTCGGAGTACTGTAAATAGGCTCATCTAAACTTATTTCATAAGTGAGGCTCTATTTATCTTATTTTATTTTATTTTATTTTTCACTTTCCTTCTTTGCATCTTCCTTGGAAGACTCATTCCTTTTCTGTCAGAATGTTGTTGTTGGCTTTCACGGAATTCCAGTATAATGTTACTTATGTATTTCTGTGTCATGAGACACTACAAATGTGGTTCCTTAGAAAGTGTCTCTGACTATTAATCAATCTATCATCTACCTGTAATCTTTTTCTTTTTATCTTTACTTCCCACCAGCTTTTCCTGCTTTGTAGGTTGTCACTTTAAGAGACCTTTGAATATGTAGGTAACCTTGAAAATATGTAGTGTTAACTTTTGTATATATTTTTTTACATACTGTGGGTCTTGTTCTTCTTTTGCATTTTCATCCACCACTATTTTTTTCCCTGTGATTTAGTTATATTGTGTCTACACAACCAATTCACTCCTGACTTCTGGGCTGACTTCTGGACTATGTGTGTGTCCATCACATTTGACTTAACTGTTTCCTTAGTAATGGGATCTAGATTGTCCCCAAATCCTCAGTACTAATAAACACTAGAACCCTGTAACAGTCCTGGACTGCATACTTTAGATTCACTTTACGTCAGAAAGAAATGAAGCTCTGTATTGTTTAAACCACTTTTCATTTTTTCCCTTTTATGTGATTATAGCTAAGTGTAAGACATTCATTTGCAGATCCTCTTACTTGCAGCCCGTTTTTGTTTTTTTGTTTTTTTAAAGATTTTATTTATTTATCTGACAGAGAGAGAGAGAGCACAAGCAGGGGGAGCAGCAGAGAGAGAGGGAGAAGCAGGCTTCCTGCTGAGCGGGGAGCCTGATGTGGGGCTCGATCCCAGGACCCTGGGATCATGACCTGAGCCGAAGGCAGATGTTTAACCTAAGACTGAACCACCCAGGTGCCCTGGTTTTTTTTGTTTTTGTTTTTTTGTTTTTTGTTTTGTTTTTTGTTTTTGTATAATTTTTCATACTCCTGTTCCATGGTACTCTTGGTAAAAAGGATGGGTCTAATTTTTCGTGTATCTTCTGCTAGAAACCAGTTGCTCTGGCTCCATGGGACAAATTCCCTTTTATTCCTGTTGTAGGTAACACTCTGATATACACTAGAGTTCTACACAATTGCTTTGATAGTAACCTGTATTTTCTTTCTTTCTCTTTTTTACAATATTCGGAAATTCCAAATTTCCCCGTGCAGTCAAAAGTGTATACTCCAGAAATTTAACCAGTGGCAATTCTGGCAATCTGGTAGAACTTTGTGAATAGAATTGCCCTTAATATTTTAAAACTACAAATGAGAGGAGAATAATTCAATTTTGAGGTATAAGTACGTGGAAATTGAATTTTTTTCATGGACCGGTTCTTATATAATTGATTGTAATGAAAATACCTATAAATATTTTATATTAGCCTTTAGTTTTATTTCATCTGAGAAGTCATATCTAGAACTCAGAAGATACAATAGTGAATGATGTTTAAGTTAAAGGCAATTATTTTTCATTTTTTATCGTTATCTAGGCTCTTTCTGCTCTTAGTTCCACAAATTGTGAGTCATTACACCTGAAGTAGTCTAATAAGAATGTTGTCCACATAATGGTACACAAATATTTTAGAAAAGAACAAGTGCACATAGGTGTGAGTTGATGTTATTTACTCAGAGTACCAGCAGGGACAAGAGCATATTTTACTCAAATGATTGATTAAATACTGTGTGTCAGAGAAGAAGGTTTACATTTCATATAGTTAGTGACCTTCAAGTTGATTGAAATGGCCTGAGAGTCACACTTTTTACCCTTGTCTTTCTGCTTGCATTTTGATTGGTGATGGCTTTGCCTAAGTGCAACTTATTTTAAAGGTGATATATGACCAAGCATGGAAAAGTTGCAAAGAGCAATCTTCCAAGATGTATAGACAAGTATTCTCTTTCTAAAGGATCTTATGTGGTTTTGTGTGAATAACAAATTAACTTTGTCAGTGCATTATCCAGAGAAGCTGGAAGCATAGGTTGGAGTTTCAGGTAATTTTTTGAATCACAGACTCTTTCAAAATCTGATGAAACGTCTGGACAGTCCTTGATGGAAATGAACATATAACTTAAAGCCAAATGTTTGTATCAACAACATTAGGGGAATCATACACCAGTAAATTCCTCTCATGTATTCCTCTTGAATTCCATGAATCTCCCAAGTGGAAAAAGAGAGAGAGAGAGAGAGAGAGCACTTGCTAGATATGTGACCTTGAGCATTTCATTTCACAAAGAGGCTCACTTTATTCATTTGTAATAAATGGGGCAATTTGTAGAGAATGTGATTTTTTTTAAGTGTTCACATTCTCCCCTTTTGCTAATTTAAATTACCGAAACATGTCAGCTAAATAGGTATTAAATATCATTTAAAATATGATTGGACATATAGTTCATCTAAAATTAAGAATAAATTTAGTCCAACAGGCAAATCAATTGTCTGTGTGGACTCTGCTTCAAAAGTATGTGGGTCTCTGGTATCAGTGCAAGTTACTGTAATATAGTCTTGTGCATTTTGAAAGTTTGTTCACACTCACAGAAAAGAGACATACCTACCCTTGCAGAAATGATAATAGCCTTCAATTCATAGGCAAAATTTTTGCCATAATTCTTTGAATTTACAAAGATGCCTGAGGAATGTTAATGATTAATTCAGTCAAAGGTAATTTTAAGCATTCTATTAATTTGTGTGTTCCTTTATTGCTTAATCAGAGACTCTGTACTTCACATGACCACTTTCAAAGTTAAGTGGACCCCATTACAGTTCATCTCAGACAAGATGAAGCTGTGAGTAATGTGTCTAGGGGTCCCCAGGGTCACCCCACAGATGGAGCATGTGCATACTAGGTGATTGTAAAATATATTGGCAATGGGAGATTTCTGTTTGGTTGATTGAAGAGGTCCTTCAGCAAGGGAGGTAATTTTGGGAGATGATATCTTGAGGATTTCATAATGGGTCAGGACATTTTCAGATCAGAAACATATGTTGGGGCATGGTGTCTAAGTTAGTTAAGAGGAGAATCTTGATTTCAGCTCAAGTCATGATCTCAGAGTCATGAGATCAAGCCGCATGTTGGGTTCTGTGCTGGACATAGAGCCTGCTTAAGATTCTCTCTCTCCTTCTCCCTATGCCCACCTCCATCATGAGCACATAGGCACTCTCTGTCTCTCAAAAAATCGCAAGATGCTGTAATTTTATCACCAGAACTGAGGGGCTGAGGGTAGTTCTCAAGAAGTGGTAGTTTCTGGTTGGGTATGAATCCAACAAAATACTATAAAAGTATAAAATAATAATGTTATAAATAAAATGTAACATTACTTACATATCATTATTATATTCTAGTTAAGGTGCTTAGCTGTTCGTATTTGTCATCATCAAAAATTAACTATCCACTCCAGTCAGACTTTTAACTCCATCACTTCATCAAAACTTAAAGGTTGCTAAAGTCCTACAGTCTGTTACTTCTGATAGTCAGTTTTTTCCCTCTTACCTATCAGTAGCACTTGACTCAGTTGATTGTTTTCTCTTCCTTATTCTTTCTTTATATGGTTTCCAGAATAAACAAATTACTAATTTTCCTCCTAACTCATGGATTGCTGCTTCTTACTTTCTGTTGCTACTTCCTCTTCCTAACATCTTAATATTGGAGTGCACTAAGGCACAGTTCACAGCCCCCATCACTTCTTTATCTACCTTCACTCCCTTATTGATTTTTTCCTAGTTTCATAGCTCTACATATTATTGGCTGTATAGACTGACAGCTTCTAATTTTTTAAATCTAATTCTGACTACTCTCTTAGCCACTGGGCTTAGACATCTACTTAGAGATTTATCTCAAAATCAGTAAGCCTGACACCAATCTCCTGATCTACTCCCTTAAAATGACTGTGCCTGAAGCCTTCCCCATTTGTAGTTATTCAGATAAAACAAAACAAAATGAAAAACAAAGTGTTATTCTTGAACTTGGGAAAATATTGTTCAATAATTTAGGCTACATAAAGACATTTTTAGGTAAACAAAAACTAATGAAGTAATGCATATTTAAGGGAAGTTATACCAGGTGGAAAATGAATCTCAAGAAGAAATATGCAGCAGTGGAATGAAGATGTATGAGTGAATGTAAAAGACAACTTTTTTATTATTTTTAAAATATGCATGATTGTTTAAAACAGAAGGTTATAATATTGTATTATAAGGTTCCAGTGTATGTGGAGATAACATAAAACAAATACAGCATAAAAGACTAGAGGGCATATATGGTTTTATGCTTCCTTTATTTTATGTGAATAATAAACTATTCACATGTGAATAATAAACTATTCACATGTGAATAATAAACTATTAATACTAAGTAGGCTGAAAAGTTAAGGGTATATTTTCTGATCTATTAAGAGATCTCTAATCTCTTGAGTAACCTATAAAAATAATGCAACCAAGTATAGCCAAAAAGCCAGTAGATAATTAAAATTGAATTATGAAAGTTTTCAATTAACTTAAAAAAGGAAGGAAAGAAAGAACAGCAGAACAACACAACAAAACAGGGAGGGCAAACAGTGGTAAATCCAACCCAATTAATTTCATGGAAACACTCCAATTAAAACGCAGAGACTTCCAGCTTGAATAAAAATGCAAAATCCAACTATATGCTGCTTCTAGAGAATTTGAGTGAGTGTGTGTGTATACACACGTACATACACAGCCATGATGTTCAAAGTACAGAGAAAAAAATTACCATGCAAACCATAAGCATATGAAGGCTTTCATATAATATGAAAGTTTTCATATTATATACAGAGGAACAAAATATAAAAGCAGGCAAAGAAAAAAAAAGACACATTATGTACAGAGTAACAAAGGTAATAATGCCTACTGTTATTCTCAACAGAACCCATGCAATATTAAAAGAGTGGGGAAAAATATATAATAAAAACCCTAAGCCTAAAATGTTGGGGTGGCTATCTTCAAGTGTTGAAAGAAAAAAAAAAGGTCAATCTAGAATTCTATATCCAGCAACAAATTGAGAAAAAACTTTTTTAGACAAACAGAAGCTGAAAGAATTTGTGGCCAGTAGACCGACACTACAAGGAATGTAAAAAGAAATCCATTAGGAGGAAGAAAAATAATCTGAGAAAGAAGCTTGGATCAATGCAAAGGAATTGAGAACTCTTGGTTAATATGCATATGAATACACAAATCTTGTTCTCTCATCCTCTAGTATCTTCAGTCTCTTTAAAAGACATTCTACTCTTTAAGCAAAAATAATAATCTGTTGAAGTATTTATAACATGTGAACGAAAATATGAATGAAAACAATAGCACAGAGAATAGTAAGGGAGTATTAAAGTATGTTGTTGTCAGTTCTTATGTTATACGTAAAATGGAATAATTCCAAGTAAAGGTAGTCCTTTGTAAGTCAAAGTTACTTATCATGAAACTGTGAAATGGCAAACCAAAAAATAAAGTATAGGTAATTAGTCAAGAGTGTAGATAAAATAGAGTACTAAAACTGCTTGATTAAGGGTCCGCTCCAGTCATGAAGGATTAATTGCCCTCTGTCCACAACAAACTAGAAAAACAGACAAAACATGCAAAACAACTGTTTTCACACACTGGACAATAGGCAGGACTGTTATTGAGAGAAGGAAACTAACTAAGGAAATCCTGCAATTTCCTGGGCTTACTGCCCAGGAAGCAGTTTCTAGGCTGCAGTGCAGTGAAGTGGGTAAACAAATAGAATACAATTGTTTTGTAAACAAAATTCAGGGAGTCTGAGGTGATTCCAGGCTAGAATTTTCAGGGGAAAATATGGGAAAGGAGGGAGGTGCACAGAGAGAACTTCAGAGATACTTGAAATGAGAAGGAGCCCTCATATTTTCACTGAGTTCTGATCTTCATGATCTTCATCAAAGGCCATGAGGTTGGCAAAGGGACAAGAAAGCACTGTTCTCAACAACTCCAAGAGCTCATGTTGTTCTGGGAGTATTTGCATTCCCACCAGCCAAAGCGGAGGGGACTTGTAATACATGAGTCTTGGTAGAGTCTTGAGAAGGATATTACCTCACTAGTGAGGGTAAAGGAGCTGTAGGCGAGAGACTGCTTTGGATCTAATCTAACAGGCTCAAAAGCAAGATTTAAAAGCCTCAAACTGACTCCAGTTAACTTTATCACATGCCGTAGTAAAGTCACACTGAACAATGAGAGCCTCATAAATAGATCATATAGAGAAGAATGTCATCGCCCTAACCAGTAGCCAGCACCAACAGCTGGAGTGCGAGTGAGACCATCTTGGACTTTCCAGCCTCAGCCAGATTCCCAACTGTATACAGCTACACGAGTGACCCTAGAAAATACCACATGGAGTAGAAGAACCATCAGTTAAAGTCAGGTAGCCCATAGGACTGTGAGAAATAAGAAGTCACTGTTCTTCTAAGCGATGGGATTTTGAGGTAGTCTATTACACAGAGGTAGATGAGTGAAAATATATTTGCTCTTTGGAAGTGGTCCAGGAAGATGACACATGAAGTATCTTCCAGAGCGTGAAACCGTGAACTATAGAAAATAATGTATTAAGGTACTATTGCTGGGAAGAGTGGAACAGGGCTTATTCAAGGAACAGTCTAAATTCACAGGAAAAGGGTCCTAGTAACATTTTCCCACTGGGCTTTCCCGGTTTATGTGGAAGTGTTTCCTGGACGTATTCTGTGCCTTTTGTACTCCTTAAAGTTGCTTGTATAGAGAACAGATAATTTTTCTTTTTAGTTGATAAGTTGCTGGTCATGAGGAGCTACATCTGGCCTTCAAGACTTGATGCTCTGTTTGTATAAGACTTGGGGGAAGAGAGTGGAGATTTTTGGAATGATAAGGAGCTTGTTTTCTGCAAATGGGAGAGAAGTAAACATTTTTTAATAAGGGAGGAGACTATGGTAGATTTAGAATATTTTTCAGTATACTTTCAACTTTTATGCCTCCCCTTTCCATGACAAGATTATTTTTTCCTAACCCACTGATATTATCTTAGACCAAAGACATGCTTTATCCAGTGGACCATTGGTAACAGGGACAGTATTTACATACTGAGTCTAGCCCTTAAGAGACATCACACGTTTTGGCTTGTCCCTCTCTAGGAGCTTCAGATCTCTGCAATGAGAGGAATGTGGCCCTTGTGCCTACTACCCTTTCAGCCTTGGCTCCATCATGAACCAAGAGCGACAAAGTCCAGAAGCTCTATAGATGCACAGACCAAAGTAGTGCCGTGCTCGACTGACACATAGAGTGGAAAAACTTTCTTTTGGTTGCGTGCCACTGAGATTTTGTGGTTGTTTGTCATAGAGCATTATTGCAGCTATATCAGACTAATACGACGTATTTCTCTGTACCTCCTCCCTCAGATAGATATAGGAATTTAGCTAAAATTATATTTCCTGTAGAAGTTCATAATCTAAATGGTATATGGCAAGAATAAAAAAGGAGAAATAGACAGACTCACCTGTATGTGAAAAAAATTTAGTAACTAAATTTATACATGGTCCCTGGCCTGAGCATTCTTTGCATTCATGATCAAATATATTACCATATAAAATGTGGATATGTCCACTCTGATAATCACTTTCATTTGCAGTGAGTTTGGAAAAGTTAATGGAGGGATTGGGGTTTCAGAAAGGCCTTGAATGATAGCAGAGGCGTGAGCAGGTTATGGGAAATACTATATGCTAGAATAAATTACATATTCTCCTTTAGTGTTATAACATGTTGCAACTTGCTCTTGGTTGGGGTCTCTGTTGACATGTTTTTAAAGGTTCATCAGGAGCTTCTTGCAAAATGAAGTTTGTAAGCTGAGATCTAGCTGCGATGATGGTGTCTTTTTTAAATAATGAGCTTTAGCTTCACTTTACAATAATGCCACTTTATATTACTTTGGTCCCAAAGTTATTGAGTTTCGAAACGACATCTGAGACTTATTTATCATTAGAAAAGAAGAATATATAGAAATTAGACACATAGTCTGAGAAGGTGGCAGAAAGATGAGGCTTAAGTCTGACAGAGATATTAATTTGAACTTTGTAGGCTGGCAGTAAACCTTGCAGATTGCATTAAAAATATTTGCTGATCTAAATCTTATTAAGTCCAGCTGTTATAACCTTTTGCTTTCTATTTGTGCAGTTTAATGCCTTATCTCCTATGGTGTTTCTTTCAGCTTTCCTTCAGTAAACATTATGTGCCCAGGACTTTGATGGGGCACAAGAAATAGGGGAAGAAAGAGAAATAAGATGGTAGTGGTTCCCTGCACCAGTATCTGCCCTTAAAAATATACAACCTAGTTTCTGAGACTCAGATGAGAACTGTTATTTTCCTCTTTACATGCTCTCTGTTAGCTTATCTGAATTTGAATGCAAATAGTTTTTCTTTAAGAAGGCTTCATTAAGCCAGAGGGACTATTACTTTGGGCATAGTTATGTCCCTCGCCTGGATGGACCATGATTGATGCCCTCTATTACATGTCATTAGTATTCACAGTGGTACTGGTGTAGCTGTTAGGAGTGAAAGCCTGGAAAAAACATCCAAGACTCTTATAAACTTGAATGCGTTAGAGATAGCTAACCCCTTTCCCTTTCCTCTTGCTGTTCAGTGTTGGCACAAACTTTGATTTTGAAGCTGTTTCAAGAAGGGTAAAAAAAAAAAAATGTAAGCACACACACACACAAAAGAAGTAAAACCCAAATAGAAAAATAGATTCAACACAATGATGTATACCCAGTAATAGATTTGTAGAGGATTCATAGTCCAAAGTGATGTAAATCGGCCTCAGACCATTTTTTCATTTCTGTGGCCCAGATCTTTCTACTCATTACTGGAACACATAGTTAATGGTACTCAGCACCCCTTTATTTGAAAATGGAAATGAGAAGGAGCTGCAGATTTCTCCTATCCTCTATGAAGAACTGAAGAAGCACTTATTGTCTGAATTTCCTTGATTTCTTTTTTGCTTGTCACATGCTGCTTAATTATGTATTGCTTCGGTCTCGTAAGTAATCATTTCAAGTAACACAGTGGCCCATGTTAAGGAAATGATTCATCTTCCTAATGTATTTGAAACTATGGTTTGCAGCGCTATTTTAGACACTACATTATAATTCTGTGTTATGCAAAACATCTTTGGAGGCTAAAATTAATGTAGATAAGAAGCTTATGCAACAGGAAAAATGAACACAGGGCAAAGCAAAGCAAAAATAAACCCCTCCTTCCTGACTCTTCCGCAGTCAATGAGACTGCACATTTAACATCCTCCTATACTCCCAGACACAGCAAAGCCTGTTATGCATCAAAGAAAGGGGCGGGGAGGGAGGGGGGCAACCTGCATACAAGAAAAAAGTCCACTTCCTGTTTTTCCTTCCCTGTCTCCTTCTACAAATCCTTTGTGTGATAACAGGGATGGTACATCTTCAGCAAGATAAAAAGAGAAGAAATTTTTTTTTTTTTTAAAGATTTTATTTATTTATTCGACAGAGATAGAGACAGCCAGCGAGAGAGGGTACACAAGCAGGGGGAGTGGGAGAGGAAGAAGCAGGCTCATAGCAGAAGAGCCTGATGTGGGGCTCGATCCTATAACGCCAGGATCACGCCCTGAGCCGAAGGCAGACGCTTAACCGCTGTGCCACCCAGGCGCCCCAGAAGAAATTTTTTATGCCAATTTCTAAGCCAAACTAATTTTTGTTATTTTGTCAATTCATAGCCTCCAGGTCACCAAGAAGAAAACATGAAACAATCTTGGAAATTTGTAGACCATTGAGTACAGAGTGATGACATATATTTATGAGTTAATGAGTTAATTCTCTTCACAGAGTCCAAAGGAGATAGAAAGCAACAGTGTAGTGAGCACAATATTTTTTATTCTTTATATAAATGAACACAGGTACCATTTTTCCAAGTAATAGTCTCACATTTAAGTAATAACTATGTGCAGAGATGATTTATACCATGCATAATACATAAAAATTGAGTTTCGTCAATTCGATCATCTGACACTGTATTTAGTCAAGAGGACAACAGCAATTAGAGCTAGCTGGGCAACATTTTTAGTCCTGTGATTTTTAGATGCAAATGAAGACCTGGAAGATACTGACAAGGGTTGAAAGCACAGAGACTATAGAAACAGAAGAGAAGAAATTCATACATATTGTAGAACCTCTAGGCATGGTTTAGAGAAAGAAAGAAAAACATGGTAAGGCCTCAAATACTTCTCTGAGTAAGAGGAATCACAAAATGATTCTTCACTTTAAAAAAACAAAACTCACAATTTTATTATTATTTCATTATTTATTATTATTTTATTATAAGGTTTTATATCCGGGTGATAAGTGCAGAAACATTTAACTATAAAGGAATCTCTGTGAAAAGTGACTTTCTTCCTTCATGCAGAGGAAGAAAGAGGAAATAAGTAGCAGAAAACAGGAAGTAAGAACCTGGATCAATGGAAATGTGGCAACAGAACCAATATGAAGCCAATTTTATAGTTCCCAGAATCTGCAAAGTATTGGAGGAAGATATATCTTTTCCCAATGTTTATTCTCTCACAATTTTTCACATTCTGTCTCTTATAGTACCAGGGTGTGTTGTTTGTTCTTTGTTACTTGGTGCTCATCAACCCTTTAACATTACACCTGACACACATGTGTGAAGTTGCCTTACCCAAGATTTGCTCTGCTAACCACCTTTCTTCTATGGAGTTTAGAGCACTTCATAAGGCAATGCTTCCCTAATCAAATCAGGAGATAGAAGAACTAACAGTCAAAAAATGTTGAATTCCTATATAAAGAAAGGAAATAGTGATAATCATGATATCCTAAGTTTTACAAAATTCTTATTTTCAAAATACTTTTATTTATTGATCACAGTGACATAATGAGATATTCACAGTTAGATAACACTTCTATTTCACATTTGAGTGAAATAAGGCTTAGACAAGGTTAAGTGACTTAACCATGCTTGCAGATAATAAAGCCAGCTTTTGGTTCCAAGCTATGTCTAACTTCATTAAGCATCCATTGCTATATAACTAATTATTCTCAAGTGGCTTAAAATAGCACTAAATATTTATTATGTTCACTAGGTTCTGTGATTTAGGAATTTGAGAGTGGCTTAGCTGGGTGGTCCTGGTTCAGGGTCTACTATCAGATTACAGTTTTGATACTGGTTGTTAACTGTTGTCACCTGAAGGCTTACCTAGTGCTGGAGAATCTATTTCCCAGATGGCTCACTTATGTGACTGTCAAGTGGGTGCTGGCTTTTGGTAGAAGACCTTAATTACTCACCACATGGACCACTATATATGGCTGCTTAAGTATATTCACAACATGGCGGCTTGCATCCTACAGACAGGTGCTCCAAGGACAGGAGCCATGTGCTTTTTCTACCTAGCCTCAGAAGTCATCCCCCCATCATTTTTGCAATATCCTATTCATTACCTAGATCAGTCTTATCTAATGTGGGGGTCAGAGGGGATTACTGGAATCCATCTTCAAGGCTGGCTAACACATGTAACTATACCATAAGTTTATTTTATGATTCTTTTCCATCCTTTTTTACTTCCATTTCTAGGTTTTTGTTTTTGTTTTTTAAAACTATATAATCGTTTGGGTGGCAACTTCACATACTTGCTTTGCTTTTTTACCATTTGTCTTATATAGACAAACCAGACCCAAAGCTCCCTGAAGCCAATCACTAGAACTTTCACCTTTTAACCGTTTACGGATTCTCTTGTAATATCTTGGGCATAATGGGTTCTCCATTGACCCCGAGTAAAAGAAGAACTATACTTGAGTGAGTAAATTGATGAAACTAAGATACTTAATTTGTCAACAAATATGTCAGAATCAGGTTTAAAATTATAAATTTCAGATTTTGACCCAAGAGTGCCAGAATTTGTTGGCAAGAAGGTCCCAGAGCAGAGCAGATTTGCCTACCATTTCAAAACCTCAACACAAGCAGCTGTTTCAGTGTCTTTTAGGTTTATTGGTCTTCCTATTTCAGATCATTTTAGGACTTTTTGCATGAAAATCATGTAAAAAAGTGATGACATAATAACATAATAAAACTAAAATATTCCAGAGGAAAATGACCAGAAAATGTTCATTTTTCTATGAATTAGAAACTTCCTGAAATAATAAGAGGAACATAATGACTCATTCTCATAGAAACATTAAACTGATTTCAGGTAGTTTAAGATGCTTTGGAATATCGTGCATTATAATGAGAACCAACTGCTAGAAGGAAGTTAGGAGACTTTTTTCTCTTCTTAGAAGTAAACAAAATGATCCTTTCCACTAATTCCATGTGTTCTTGTTTCAAAACAGGGAATTTTTTTTTTCCCAAAATAGATCCCTCTTACTCCCTATAAACCAGTGTTGGCTTTGATGAAGAAGAGGCAAACAGAATACTGGGCAGAACTCTGTTCAGAAAAAAATAGAGATTTTTAAAATTAAGACAATTATATAAAAAAATCTCCAGTAATGTCTTTTGGTAGATTATTCACAAAAGTCTTCATTGTCTCTCTCTAAGTGACAGTCCTGTGGTAGACCACTGTTCTAAATATCGGCTTAAAATTTGGAGATCACCAAGGCCACCATATACCAATTCTGTTAATCCCCCACCCAGCTCCATATATGCATATTTATTTTGTTTTAAAACGGCTTTATTGAGGTATAATTGACTTATAATAAATGCACTTATTTAAAGTGTATTTTGATATATGTATACACCTGTGAAACTATCAACAGAATGAAGATAATGAACATATCCATAACTCCCCAAAGTGCTTGTGTGTGCTACTTGTTAATTTTTTCTTCATGTCGCTCTCACCCTTCTCACTGCCCAAGTCTCTGGCAACCACACTGCTCTGCTTTCTGTTACTATAAATTCATTTTTGTTTTCTAGAATTTTACATACCTGGAAGGAATCAAATATTTTTTGGCCTGGTTTTATAATATAATAGTTGTCATGTAGAATATTAACATATAATTATTTTGAGATTCATTCATGTTGTCATGTGTCAAAAATTTATTCACTTTTATTGCCAAGGAGTACTTCATTGTATGGATATACCATAATTCATTTATCATTCACCTGTTGATGGATATTTGGCTTGTTTCCGATTGTTGGTTGTTACAAATCTGTGTGCGTTTGTATTCACGTCTTTGTATGAACAGATGCTTTCATTTGTCTTGGATAAATATGTAAGAGTGAAATGGATGAATCTGTTGGCAGATATATGTTTAATATTTTGAGAACTGCTGCATTGCTTTCCAATGATCGTGTCATCTTCATTCCCACTAATGATGTATCAGAGTTCCGGTTTCTCTACATCCTCAACAACACTTGGTAGTGTCTGTCTTTTTAAATTTTAGCCATTCTGTTAGGTGGGTAGCAGTGTGTCATTATACATTTAATTTGCATTGTCCTAGTGACTGATGACACAGAACATCTTTTTTTTTTTTTTTTTTTAAATCAGAGAGAGAGAGAGCACAAGTAGGGAAGTGGCAGGCAGAAGGAGAAGCAGGCTCCCTGCTGAGCAAGGAGCCCGACGCAGGACTCGATCCCAGGACCTTACGATCATGACCTGAGCTGAAGGCAGCCACTTAACCAGCTAAGCAACCTAGGCATCCCATAGAATGTCTTTCTGTGTGCTTGTTATCCATATAAGCTCCTGAAGAAGTATCACTCAGATCCTTTGGCCCTATCTTACTATTTTTTATTATTGAATTTCGAATGTTTTTTAAAAATATATTTTGGATATGAGTTCTTTATGAGACATGTGATTTGCAAGTATTTCTCCCAGTATGTGGCTTGTCTTTTCATTCTCTTAACACTGCCTTTCAAAGAGCAGGAGTTTTAAATTTTGATGAAGTCCAGTCTATAATTTTGTTCTTTTATGGATCATGCTTTTGATATTATCCCTAATTCAATGTTCTCCTTATACAAGGTCAGAAGGAAAGATACTTCTGCTTATTATAGAATTCCAGGGGGACAAGTATCTGTACTGTTAGCATCTTAACGCATGTTTCATCCCTCAGTCCTTTGGATGATTTTAAGGTTTTCTCTTTACCATTGACTTTGGTTATGATGTGCCCTGCTGTAGTTTTCTTCATGTTTGTAAATCTTAACCTTTTTAGATCTATGGGTTTATAGTTTCATTATATTTGGAAAGATTTTTCCTATTAAATCTTTAAATATTCTCCTGTCTCTACTCTGTTCATTCCTCTCCTTCGGGGCCTCCAAGTCTATCTGCATTAGGCTGTGTCAGCTTTAACATTCTAATAATTCTTATCTAGATATAACTTTTCTGTGTGGAGTCAAAAGAATACTGCTTCTGTTACATGCATGTGTAGCTGCTCACTGTCCACAGCTCACTGATGAGATGTTCTTTTCCATTGTTTTTAATCTTTTTTCTCTCTTCCATTTAGTTCATTTGTTCAGTAGCATCCCTGGGACTCTACCCGTCTAATGCTAACGTGCCCTCCACCTCCAGTTTGACAACCACAAATTTCTGTGAATATTTCCAAATGTCTCCCTGAGGATCAAAATCATCTGTTTGAGAAGCACTGTTACTATACACTCCTCAAGCAAGTCCTTTCTTTTTTTTTTCTTTCTGAATAATACATTCAGCTAATTACTATACACTCCTCAAGCAAGTCCTTTCTTTTTTTTTTCTTTCTGAATAATACATTTAGTTTCTCACATTCCACACATATGTCTATTAAGAATTATTCTATAATAAAATAATCTCCATCTACTCTTTTTTAAAATTAACATTTTTATTTGACACAAAATTTACCTTAGTTTCAGGTGTACAACATAGTGATTTGACAGGTTCATACATTATGCTGTGCTCGCCCCAAGTGTAAGTACCATCTGTCACCACCATACAACACTATTGCAATGCCGTTGACTATATTTTTTATGCTGTGCCTTTTATCCCCATGACTTATTCATCCCTTTCTGAGTACTCTACCTGAACTCCATAAATTACAAGGTTTCTCTTCTGGCTGGCGGGGAGCAGGCACTGTTCTCAGCTTTATGGAATGGCAGCCACTCTTCCCCCTAATCTTTTCAAGTGGCTCTTTTCTTGGCCTCAGGCAGTTCCTTCGGTTCCTTGTGCAGGTCAGCACTCTGCTGAACGCCTGATGGGAACTTCTGCAGATCTTCAGCATTCCTTCTTGTGTAGCTCTCTCTACTCTGATTTCCTGCCCTGCAAATTCTAGCTGCATTTGTCTCCTTTTATTCTCAGCTCTGTCTTTTCAACTCATAATGTCTAGGTACCTCTTCCTTGTACTGTAACCCAGAAACTCTCTCAAAGCAGAAGGCTTGCATCCTCGTAAGCCTCACCTTGTTTGTTCCCCACCATCTCTCTGGGTTCACTGTACTTCATTTTCTAATAATGTCCAGTATGTTTCATTTTATATATTTTGTCATGATTTTTGGTTATTTCAGGCAAGAAAGTAAATCTGATCCCTATTACTCCATCTTGTCTGAAATGGTTGTCTCGTACATATTCTTTAAGCATATCTATTTTATCTCTTTTCCCCATTCTAGTATCTCTCTTTTGATTCATCCAGTCTATTTTCCCTCTGTTCTTCCTGTCAACTGCTGTCTTTGTGATAAACAATGAGAAAATGTCTGGTTTTAGAAATACCTATTTGAGTTACCAGCATATAGCTTTTATTAAAGTTATGGAATTAGGTAAGATTGCCTGTATAAAAAGTAAAGATAGAAAAGAGAAGATGACTTAGAATTTATTCCTGTCTATGTGATATTTAAATTAATGTTTTTATATAAATGATTTCATATATCTTTGCATGCAGGATGACCTGAGTTGTATGCTTATCCCCTTTTTAAGTGTGAATAAACTTTAAGTACCAGGACTATGGCTTCTCCCTCATCTGTCTTCCCAGTAGAGAGTATGTAGTTAATGAGGAAATTGATGAGTAGTGAATTTAGCATAGAAGATACAGGGTAGGGGTGAGAAGAGGATCTGAAAAGATACTGCCGACCTTGTCATTATTTTATTTCTGTAATCAAGTTGAATTATTAACAGTCCTAATCAGAATAGATATTTATCTTTACTAAGAAATAAAATTCAATTACCAATCTTCAAAATAAGTATTTAGATGAACCTTTTAGTTGGTTATATATCTCCAAAACATTAAGGCTTCCACGTGTGTAAGTTTACTGTAACCAAGATGCATGCTTATTTGTATGCAGTGCCATGAAACAATTCAGTTGAACTTTATGGAATGTGGTCATCTGGATGGTTTATGGTTATTTGGGTTATATACTAAAACTGAAAAAAAAAAAACACTACTTGATCTCTTATGGGCACCCTGTAATGGTGAAATGAAATGTACATATCAATATGGAAGGTCATTTTTAAAAATCTAATTGTTATAAGAATTCCAGTCTTTTTTTTTTTTTTTTTTTTTTTTTTTTTTTTTTTTTTTTTTTAAGAATTCCAGTCTTGTCTAGGCAGAGGTCCTAATTTGTTTGGTGAATGCTTTGATAATTCTAGCAAGAGGCTAAGAATCATGGAGACTTCTGAAACCTTTGATTATGAGAACCTGGTGGAGTTGCTCTGTGTTAAAAAGGGATACTTTAGGGACACGTTTCTTTCAGAAAAGAGAAGGGAGAGACTAACAGAGGACAAAGAACTATTGGAATGGGGTCAAGGAGATGGGAAATATAAATAGAGAGTTTTTGAGAGAAGAGAAATAGTTAATGAGTCTCCATTAAATCATTTTTTGCTATTTAGTGTGCAAAATAGCTATCCTTTTTTGTTTTATGAAACATTTAGTGAAGTCAACATGGCTCCTAGAGATTTATGGAGCAGGTTTTCTTCCCTCAGGGTATGATGAAGTTCAGGGTCTAGGTTAAGGATTGGAATGAGACAAACCCAGAACTTACCACAGAGACATAGCTTTTACAGGAGAAGTATAGTGTTACAGAAACATTGAAGACTTAGGTACTCCGGATACCAGTAGGGATAGTTGGGTAAGTTACTAATTAACCAAAATTTTGTGGGCCTTTTTTCATATTGGTATGGAATTCCTCCTCTGCTTTGTTTTCTAAAGCATTACAAATAACACAGATCACTTTACTAGTCTGTATTATTATTTCAACAAGCAAAGCAGATTTAGGTAAAAACCTTTACATTACTTTACCTCCTAGGATTATTTTGAAGATTATATTTATAAATTTATTTCAAAGTGTTTCTAGAAAAATATCTATATCTATGGAATTCATATATCTCTGGGCCAAAGGACTTAATATCTGACAGTTTCACTTAGGTTTTTTTAAGATAATTCTAATTTTCAGTGAAGTTGACGGCACCTAATGTTTCTTTAAGTTGATAGGGTTTGATTTGTTTGTTTGTTTGTTTGTTTTATTTGTTGTTTTTTAATGGTAGAGGTTTTTCTCCAAAAAATAGAGTAAGATTGGGTAATAGAAAAGCAAGATTGTTTTTTTAGAGGTGGACTCCCTGTTGATAAACTGGAATGGACTTTGAAGTTGTCATAGTCTTTTTAGATGAGTGGAAAACATTTCAGTGCTTTCAAAAAAGGGGAACGAAAGGCAACTACTTATAAGAATTTTTTAAACAAGAGTAAAATGACATAAAGCATTTAATTCCTCATTGTTACTGCAGTTAGTTCAGGTTTGAGAAATACATGATAATTACGTATGCTGTTTGATGACTTATTGATAAATATGATACTGATAAGCAAAGAGGATGGTTGTTTAAAGAGTGGCTTAAAGAAACTCTTTCAACATTTATATTTATATTAGGATCAATACACCAGCAGTATTATGCCAAAAACAGAAACTATTTTAACTGGACTTCCACTTAATTTTATTTGAAAAAATTGTTAATAACCAGATAGTGTGTGCTTCTTCCCCACCAGTCATTTTACGTGAAAATGTTGGCATTTTTTTCTTTCAACTGTATATGATAGATTCACATTTTATTTTAGGCCAATGGAGGGACTAAGTAGCTGATGACTTGATGACCAGGATACAAATTTTTTTAGTAGGATTTTGAATGCAGGCTGCCTAGGTGATATTAACAGTGGTGGTAGGTGGAAGGATTCCTTAATTTTGAAATAAATCTAACTTTTTAACTTGAGACATCACCATATAGCACTGCATCTAGTTCATGAAATTATTTCTGTTTTATAGTTATTAATCTCTTTCAGTTGTATCTTATCCCCATTTTGATGAGGAGGCCCAGAAATTTTTATTAATTTTCTTGGATAATCAAACCCAGACATAAAGTAACAAAAGGCTACTTTTATTTAAGAATATCTAATCTGATTCAGTTTTTCAGTTATTTCCTGTAAGTTATTTTATGTTTGTTTTTTTCCTTTTTTGTAACCAGAAATGAAGAAACTAAAGATCAGAAAGGCCAAGTGACCTGCCCTAGATCACGAAACTACCAAATAGATGAGTCAGCCATTTAAGAAGGCATAATTCCAGTTTCTGTGTTCCTTTCATCATATCAAAATGGACGTATTGAACAAGGTAATGGGGTGGAATATGGGGCGCTGGGCATCATACAGTTACTCATATTAACTCATCCACATTATTGAGGGACCCCTCCAAATGGATAATCTCTAACCTAAAGGTGTTGAGAGATTATTATAGGAATGGGAGCATACAAACTGACATACTACAGGCTCATCTGGATAAGTGCCATACTTTATCGTGATGTGATATGAAAGTTATTAAAAGGTTCTGAGACCAGAGAGGAACAACTTACTGTAACTACCCAAGAACATTGTAAGATGAGAAGATATTTTAACAGAAAGGCCATTGTAGGTTTTTAGTCATCGCATGAGAGATGATAAGTTCTTGAATGATAATTTGTGGCAAGGATAATGGGAAAAAAGGGAAGATTCACACATTCTGGAAACACATTGCAGAGCTAGTTACAGGAGGATTAACACCCATCTCAAAAAGAGCCTATGTTAGTTTTCTGTTGCTGTGTGACAAATTAATTACCACCAAATTCACAGCTTAAAACAATACCCGCTTATTAGCTCATAGTTCTGTAGGTCAGAAGTACAGGTAGGTTTATCTGGGTCCTCTGGTCAGAATCTACAAGGCTAATAATATCAAGGTCATAGCCAGGTCATTTTCTCATCTGGATCTTAGGGTTCTCTTTCAAATTCAGGTGCTTATAAAAGAAATTATTTTCTTGTGGTTGTAGGACTGAGGTTCCAATTTGCTTGCTCTGGTCAACCAAAGGTTGCTCTCAGCTTTTAGAGGTTGCCAGGTTCTTTGCAACACAGCCCCTTCCATCTCCAAATTCAGCAATGGAGATTCTCCCTCACATCAGATCTCTTCATACTTTTTTCAGTCTTTCCATCAGAAAGAAATTAATTCCTTTTATGGACTTACTTGATTAGGATAATCTCCCTATTTTAAGATCAACTGGTTTGCTACCTTATTAAATGAAAAATGCCTTCATTCAAGCATCTAGATTGATGTTTGACTGAGTGAGAGAATGTGTGTACACCAAGTGCAGCAGTCTTGGGCTTCATTTTAGAATCCTACTTACCACTAGCCTGAGGAAGTACAGGGAAGAAGAAAGTTTCATGTAACTTCAAAGTTTTTAGAAGCTTTGCCTTCCGGGAAAGGTAATCGTCGCTTTAATTGAGTTAGTAAGTACAGAATTGGGAGTGGATAGAGATCAAGTGAGCAAAATTTAGGTCACTTTGAATTTGAGGTCCCAGTGAAGTAGGATATCCAGCAGTCAGCTGTAACTCATTCTGAAGCTGAGGGGGTAGATGATGGATATTTGTGAATTTTTAACGTTTTAAGATTTAAAATTTTTGGGAACAAGTTCACCTTAGGAGAGATGATTTAGTGAGAAAAATTTCAAGTTGATTGGAATTTAAAATAATTGTTTCATTTGCGATGTAAATAGAGAAAGAGAGAAAGCCAAAAGAAACAGAGAAGAAAGATGATAATAGAGAGCTATATTAATAATCTTAGTTTCTTTATAACCCGTAAGCCTTCTGGAAGCAAGAAGGCTATCTTGCTTACTGTTATATCTTAATTTTTTTAACTTAAATTCAATTAGCCAACATATAGTAGATCATTAGTTTCAGATGTAGAGTTCAGTAATTCATCAGTTGCAAATATCACCCAGTGCTCATCACTTCATGTGCCCTCCTTATTGCCCATCACCCAGTTACCCCATCCTGCCACCCATCTCCCCTCCAGCAACCCTCAGTTTGTTTCCTATAGTTAAGAGTCTCTCATGGTTTATCCTCTGTGTTTCATTCATTTTTCCCATTCAGTTTTCCCTCCCTTCCCCTATGATCCTCTGCACTGTTTCTTATATTCCATGTATAAGTGAAATCATATGATAATTGTCTTTCTCTGATTAACTTATTTATCTCAGCATAATACCCTCCAGTTCTGTCCACATTGTTGTAAATGGTAGGTGTTCATCCTTTCTGATAGTTGAGTGTTAGATCTTTAGTACTCGGTGGTGTGCTTAACACAGAGTAAATACTCAATAAATGTTTTTTGAATGATTCGATGAATGAGGGAGTGAATACACTGTCATGAAGTCATGGGTGGGAGGTGCCCAGTATTGCAGAGAAGGTAAGTAAAGTGAGCACAAAGAAAGTCAGTGGATTTGGCAATTAGGAGATAATTCATGCTTTTTTTTTTTAAGATTTTTATGTATTTATTTGACACAGAGAGAATGAGAGAGCACAAGCAGGCAGGCAGAGGGAGAGGGAGAAGCAGACTCCCTGCCAAGCAGGGAGTCCGATGTGGGGCTTGATCCCAGGACCCTGAGATCATGACCTGAGCCAAAGGCAGGCGCTTAACCAACTGAGCCACCCCGGCACCCCTAACTCATGCATTCTTAAAATCACTTTCAGCACAATGGTGAAAATGAATATTGGGTTATAAAGAATAATAATTTGTAAATAATTATTCTGAGAAGAAGTAAGAAGTAGGAACTAAGTTTGTCACTAAATGTAAGAGGAACTTTAAAAGGTAGTTTAAATGGGGAAGTCAGGCATAAATCAGGAAGAAATGTCTGTGTCTGCGTGTGTATGTATTTGCATGTGCTTAGGGTTAGAATATATTTGAGTATGTAATTTGGTCAGAAGGGCAGAATTGGAAGGAATAGAAGAAACTAAAGAAATTTGTAAAAGGAAGAAAGTAATGGCAACCAAATTGTTTATTGATATTTATTTATCAATAAATATTTATTAAATACCTCTTATGTAGTGGGCAGTAGTTGAAATGATTGGAATATACTTGCATTCTTGGGGAGCTTGTATTCTAATGGGAAAATAGAATACAAAATATAACATAAAAATGAGTATAATGAAGATCTGTGTGAATAAAGGGCATGTGAGGCTGATTAAGAGAATAAAGGAAAGTGAAGGATAATGATGCTTGAAAACACAGGATGGACAGACTATTACTGCAGAGAGTTGATGCCTACAAAGGCAGGTAAATATGAAACTGATGCTTCTGAGTAATTTGTTATGGTTAAAACATGGGGAGCAAGGGAAGGGTATTAGATGAGAAATCCAGGAAAGGATTAAATCATGAAGTTTTTATTTTTCTCCTGAAGGTAATGGACATTTATGCAAGAGTTTGAAGCAGTGGCGTGCGTGTGCGTGCACACGCGCGCACACACACACACACACACACACACAGAGACATAACACACGCTTTGGTGAGACTATGGAGGATAGGTGTCATTGGGAATGAGCTGTGAAAGACTGCAGAGGTCAGAACAAGGTCTAAAAGCAGTAAGGGGAGGAAACAGGGATGGGTATGTTAAATAGAAGTAGATTCAGGTCTACTGACTGCTTGGATGTAAGGGATGTGGGCAAGAGATGTCACTGGGATGAACTGAGGTGTGGCTTGATAGCAATGAGTACTCTGGCATGTAAGTAAATTTTAGGGTAATTCTGAGGTACTTATGGAACATCTGAGGGAAGATAATCAGTTGAAAATACCATGTCTATGTTGCCCAAAATGAAGACAGAAGTTTTGAATCCTCAGCACTGAATAAAATCTTAGAAGACATTCAAATGAATAGATCAAGGTAGAAAGCCTTAGAAAAAAACTTGAGATGAATTAAGCTCTTATATGATAATGAAATAGATGGATAAGGGAATATGACCATTTCAAAATAAAGTCTAATGAGACTATGAGACAGTCCATAACAGACTTTATCTGTGACATATTAGGCAAGAATGTCAGTAAGATTGAAGGAAGAAAATTGGGAGGGTGAGGAACGTGAAGAATGTTTGCAGTAGTTGTTAGGGCAAGTTTAGAAGTTGAGGTGGGGACCTATCTGAAGAGGATAGGCCAGAGGAGCAGGAAAACATGAAGAAAAACTGATCAGTTTTGTTTGGTTGTGTTAGTCAATATTCATCTCAGAAAGGAGACAGAGGTCAACTGAGTTAATCCCATCTAAGGACTTGACGAGATGGGTGCTAGAGAAGGTAAGTATGTCTTTCTCTTTTTGAGGGTGCTAGTTGAAGTAGTTGGATCTAATAGGCTGATAAACAAAAAAATTCAAAATACTGAAAATCACAGAAAAGCCTAAGGACACGATTGATAGATTTAAGGAAATCTGAGAACTTGAAGCATAGCAAGTGGTAATCAGAGAAAAGTACTTGAGATTTTATGTTTTGAGTTGGAGAACTTCAGAGTAATTTGAGTTGATAAAATGGAGAAATTCAGAGATGATTCAGGAGATCAATGGTCTGTAAAGACTGAAGGTCTAAGGCTTATCAAGGTACGCTTAATACAGTCATTCTCAACTAGGAGTGCTTTCATCATTTCAGGTAGGGTTGCCAGATACAATACAGAACACTCAGTTAAATCTGAGTATCAGATAAGCAACAAGTAACTTCTAAAGCATAAATACGTCCCAAATACATGTGACATCATTTATACTAAAAAAAATGTTGTTTATCTGAAATTCAAATTTAACTGGGTTTCCTGTGTTTATTTACCAAACCTGTCAGCCATAAGCAGGGGATATTTGGCAGTTTTGGTCATCACACTGGGAGAGAAAGGATGCTATTGGCCTCTAGTGGGTAGAGGCCAGGGAGGCTACTCAACATTTTATAATGCACAAGACAGCCCCCCACATGCACGAAAGAATTATGCACGTCAAAAGATCACTAGTGCCGAGATGAAGAAACCTTGGCTTAATGTAACTTTTTCAGAGAAGCTTTCCCTGAAAAAAGAAGCTTTCTTTTTCTATGAAGCATTGTTGGATAGGTTCTCCGTATATATGATAATGTATATATAACAGAATTTTGTTCTTCTAGGTAGTATGTACTTACGAGAGTTGCAATAAAATATTTACTTGTTCAAGGACAGTTTCTCACATGACATTAGAAGCCCCATCAATGATGTGATCTTAGTTCTTAATCCTATGCTAAGGCACAAAATAAAAGTACAATAAATATTTATTGAAGGTGTGAATGACAAAGGGACTTTGAACTCACCTGGGATGGTGAGAGTGAATGAAAATGAGAGACATAGAGTTAACCGGGTGCTGAAGTTCCTATGGAGTATAGAGCAAGATTTTGGAAGAGGTCAAACAATGATGATATTGACAAGAAGAAAGTATAATAATTGGATCTACCATTTCCAAGGAGAGGCTCCAACATCCTGACAGGAAATTACCATTAGAAATTTTATGTAGTCATGAATATAATTAATAAAGAAATCGGTGAAGACTTGTTAGTTCTAGTTAATGCAAAAGAGTTTTAATTCTTCAGAGTGACATTTTATCTTCAAAGTACATTGCAGAATTTTCAAATGTAATAGAACACCTGGGGCTGCTTTGAAAATATTAATTTGTTGGGTCAGTGGTTAAAAGACCAGAAATTCCCTGAAATATTACTATATGTAGCACTTTCACAATGCCACTGTGAAACTCTGAAAAAGTGCTCTATGATTTTTTTAAACGACAATGACATGTTTATTGGGTTTCTTTATTATGAAACAAGGGATTTAGAATTTATGATGCCTTGCACTTCATCAGGACAACTGCTTATTCCTTAAATGCTTTTGTTACTCTAAGTATAAATCTTTCTCAGAACTCTGAGTTGGTTTTGTTGCTTCTTCTGTTTATTGCTGAAAGTACCATTTCTCAGATATTTATAGGAATATACTGGTTTATCTCATTACCAGAAGGCACTGTTAAACGAGAAGTTTTAATCATTCTGCCATAAGGATATCTATTTTTCTAATTTTGCATAATGAATAAATCAGTCACTTAAATAGCACTCATTAAATAACCAGAAGGTTCTATCTCTCTGTGTAGCATTAGCATACATATTAATTCATATATATTAATATAGTTAAATATTTAATGCATATCATGTTTTCATAGGCTCTGTCTTGTCTAGGAGTGAAGAGGGATAAAATGATAGTTCCTACCTTCATGAAGTTTGCTATCAAGCAGGGGAGCCATTTATTAAATAAATTATTATAAGATGATAATTTAGTTATAATTATACAATGTATTATGAATACATAATGAATATACCTAATAAAACATATGCTAAGAACACTGTGATAGTTATAGGTACAGCATAACAAATTACTCCAAAATATAACAACTTAGAACAGCAATTATTTGTTATTTCACCATGACATTTGACAGTCTCCCAGCTGGCTTGTACTGGCTCAGGGTCTCTCATGAGACTGCAGTTAATAAGTCAACTAGGGATGTTGTTATGGGACGCTTGCCGGAAGGATCCACTTTAAAGGTAGCTTAGTCACCTGACCATTGGCAAGAGACCTCAGTTCCTCACCATGTTGGCTTCTTCATAGGACTGCTTGGGAGTTCTCATTGTAGGGCAGCTGGCTTTCTGAGAGTGGAAAACAAAAATGGTGTGGCCATAGAGACAATAGTGGGAGGGGAGTTGTGAATTGAGGCTGGAAAACTAGAGAGAGAAACTAGGGTGGATAGAGCCTGTAGATCAGGTTAAGAATTTTATACACCATCCTAAGGCAATGGGAAGCCTTTGAAGGGTTTCACGTAGAAGAGTGACTCGATTGGGCAATGTCTTACTAACAGAATATGGTACTCTGCTTTGTGGAGAGTGGACTATATGGGGATAAGAATGGGT
>NW_024426774.1:32438778-32445497 GCF_017311325.1 Ursus maritimus | reverse complement strand
AGTTTAAAAGGTGGTTGCCTTGGCACTGAGACTTGAATCAGGTGGTGACAGTTGATGAAGGAAGAAGAGGACATATTCTAAATATGTTTAGAAGGTAGGCTATGTAGGATTTGCTAACTAATTGGTGGTGGTAGGAAAGTGAGAGGAGGTGGCAAAGATTTGTAGATTTCTGGCTTAGGCAGTGGGCGGTGGTAGTGACACCATTTACTAAAAGAAATACTTGAAGAAGAATAGATTTGGGGGCTAGGAAAAAAAAAAAAGTAAGATAGTGATGGTCCAGTGAAATTGCCATGAGGTAATTCCATGAGGGAAAATGATAGCTGTAACTTTCCCAAATCAGAGTTAGTTTTGGCAGAACTCATATCCTTTGACAACTAGCCTCATGTAGTATCTACCACATTATGAGTCTCTCTTTATGATTATTTTCCTGTTTTATTTCTATAGAGGGAGAGAAAGAAAGAATGAGTATAGTTTCCTGAGTAAACTCTTTATAAGTTTATTGACCTATATTTGTATTTAAATAGATAGATTTTTTAATATGTATGACTGATTAAGGTAAAGAGAAAAAAAAACCAAGACATAAGTGTAGCACTTTCTTAGTGCTGTAGGCTGATGTTTGAGTATCATTTAATTGGGTTTTACTGTGCAGGAAAAGTAGATCAGAAAGATAGACTTTTTGGTGAGCTCTTGGACATAATCAAGTGGCAGTAAATTATGATCTGTCAGTGTTGAAGAAATGCTACTACCCGTGGGGCATAGCGTTGGATGGCATTTAATTTAAACCACCTTCAGTGTTACCAGTTTAGGGAAAATGTAGTCAGCTAGTGAAGAGTCACAGGAAGAATTTTGATTTGTTAACATGTGGTATAAATAATTAATAGGGGAGAGTGTTCAGGGTGCTTCTCTGTAGGAAGAAGATGAACTCAGGAATGTCCTCTGTCAACCTCATCTAGAATGTAGGAATTTCGTTAGATTTGAGGCTGGTTAGAGCCAGATTGGATTCTGGCTTTATATGGAAAGCAATCCAGAGAAGTAGATGAGATCATTTTAGGAATCATATAAACCTTGGTCTGAGACTTGCTTATCTTAGCAACCTTGGATGAACTTAACCAACTTTTCTGAATCTCACTTTTTTCCTTTCTAGTGTAGGAAGAGTTACCTCCCTGGCGTCTCTGCTATTCTGTGGTCTGTACTTTCTGCATATTTTAGGATCCTTCTGTTCTCTTGTCCTCTCATTCTGTTACTGTGGATATGTTGGTACTTTTAGGAGATCTGAGAAATACCTGATTGAGTTGCATATGCTAACTCACGTAAGTGATATTTATGGGACATCATCACTAACTATGAGACCAGGCAGATTATTAGCTGACACATAGATGTAAGATTAGCCAGTTGGCAGATGATCTGAACAAAGACTGGGGGAAGTCTAAATGGAAGGAAGCCCAAAAGGCCCAATTAAAGAGAGTGCAGTGGTTTTCCTGAAGTCCTGAAGAAGGACTAGAAGTCCTGTGAGTCTGTGTGTTCTAAACTTGTCTACAACCAAACAGACATGTCAGGTAGTAAAGACAAACATTTCATATATTCAGAAAATATGATTACTGAGTCTGGTTGTGGGAATGACTAAATCATCATAATGCTGTTATCATTGTGGTTTTCATGCCATGTTTAAGAGTGAGACCACCTGGGTGCAAATACTATCTCAGACACTTAGAACCTGCGTGTAATTGGGAAATGACTACTATCCCCCTTATCTCAGTTTTGTTATCTGTAAAATGTGGATAATTATAGTACTTTCTCAAAAGGGTCTTTTGAGGGTCAAATTAAATGTCACCTGTCTTACTTGGCCCAGTGCTTGGCACTGGCAAATGACCAATAAATGCTTTATGTTATCTATTGTGGTTGTTACCTTCAACAACACATATGTGGGTGCTTATTGTAATATACTGGAGTGTTGGGCAGCAAATATTCTCTCCTTTTAGGTTCATCTTTGGGGCAGAGTACATTTCCTTACTCCATTGACTTTGGCTTGACCATGTTATTTGCTTTGATTATACTTACCTGAGTGGCTTGATGTGAACAGAGTTTACATGTGCCCGAATGCATTAGTGTGGCTCTTTTTCTAGATTTTCCTTAGGAAGAACATGACTAAATAGTGCTCATTCAAAGAAAGTATGGAGACGTAAAATGGCTTTGAACCCAACTTGAAGACTTGAACTAAGTCCAGCCAATTCACATAGCTGAAAAGCTGACCCACAAACAAGGTGAGGAGGAGAAAACTATATATATTTTAAGCCACTGAGTTTTCATGTGTTCTGTTACATGATATTATTCTAGCAATAGCTGACTTGCCTTCCCTGCAACAGTGGTTCATCATTAGTGAAGAAAGCATCAGCTATCCACTGCTTATTTACTCGAACATCCTGAAGCAGAGCCACCAGCCAGGCCCCGATTAGATGAGCCAAACTAATTGTTATCTGAGTTTGTGAGTACTTTTTTATTGTGACAGTAGAGTTGATATACCTACTTTGTGCCAGGTATAGGAAAGAAAAAGTCAGTTGTGCTGTGATGTTTACATTCTAGTGAATCAATAATGATAAACAATCTAGTGATAATCCTCTATGTGGGCCAAATGCCCTCATTCCTGACCAGAATGTTTTATAAAAGATAGTACAGTCCACTTTTTTTTAAATCTTCCATCAAAATATAAAGCTAAAGTATACACTCCTAAATTAACCCGCAGCGTGTATTACAAAGGAAAGCGATACAATATCTCCCTTAAAGAATTTAAATATAACATAGCCAGCCTTTTGGTTAGAGTGTTTGGATATCTGCTTGCCTATGGACAGGGGAAGGGACTAGAAAACTGAGATTACTCTGGTTGTATGATTTTATTATTTTAAGTGCCGGTTTGAATTGCAAGGTAGGTAGGCATTTTCTAAATAGTGTATAATAGTTTATGAAGGTAAAGGTGATAGATAGATAGATAGATAGATAGATAGATAGATAGATAGATAGATAGAATTTTTGTTTTATCCTGGTTCAGGTAAATGAGGTCACCAGCTTGGAAGTCTTTGTTCTTAAGAATTTGAAAAGGTAGTGAGCAGCTTGATGAAGCAGCTAGTGCTGGGCACATAGTTTTATAGCAGCTGGACACTTTCAGGTTCTAATCAATCAGTTATACCTGAAAGATGAGTTGATACACAGACACATTTATCCTTATTTGGCTGTTTAGTTCCACTGTATTACAACTTTTTTTAAAAGAATTTTGAAATATAAATATTCAAGCTGGAAATCAGTGTTACGATTTTCATTTTCAAACTTGTTTGCAATCTAGAACTTCTTTTCTTATGTATATATATTCAAACATAGTGGGAAAGTACTAACTTTTCCCCCCACTGTGTTTGAATATACACAAGATAACATATATGCAGGGGAAAAGTTTTTTAACATAGATGCCCACTTTAGAAAATATTAATGATTATTTTTAACAGGTAAAAATTATATATTCTATTCACCATTTCAAATGAATTGAGTAATTGTCTTTAAATTCTCTAAATTTTAAGTAATTTGAGGCTATGAAAAACTTAGATTTCCTAAAACATTGGATTAGAAGAGAATTTGCAAATTCAAGGGTCTCCAGTTGCCAAGAACCAAGGGAAAAATCCTAAGGTTAATTTGTGAATCTGAGTAAAAGTAAACTGAGAATGGGGGTTTAGGGTGGGTAATACAGCACGTCTCAACTAAACGAATTCACAAAGTTTTAAAAAATAGTGTGCAAGGGATTTCTGTTTCCTAAGATGTAAACAACCACAAAGAGTGTTGCTCCCATCTTAGCAATGAGAAAAGGCCTAGCAAAAAGTCATTGCTTTGAAACCATCTGAGAACCGAGGTTGCAAAGCCACCTCAAAGTGAATTCCAAAGTGGGCAAGCCCCTCCAAAGAGATGGAAACCACAGACTGTGGCATAGACCTGTAGCAGAGCACAGGGGAGAAAAAGGTTCTGTCCAAAACCAGTTAAATTTTAGCAAAGTTCCAAAGGCCAAATATGGACTAGCATGTCAGTCAAAAGTAACTGGGGACCACAGATTCAAGGGGAGATCACACTCACTTGTAAGCTCTCTCCCAGAAGCCTTCATCTGGAGCTGAAGAGGAAGACTGAGGGCAGGGCAGGTGACCCATGAGAGCCTCTGTTCAGTGGCGCAGGTGAGAAGAAGGGGATTGGTGGTTGCTGGAGGGTAGGCACAAGGACCCTCTTGCTTTTTCAAACTCTTTTCTCCTAAAAAGCAAAAGCCGTTGTAAGAGTAGGAATGAATCCTCTTTCCCACAGGGCTCAAAATTGGCGATGAGCTGCACAAGTTTGGCACAAAGCTCTGCCTACTTCCCAGATAGTTTTTTTCCTATTAACGTGTCTGGGAGAGGATTGAAGAAGGACTTTTTAGCACTGGGGGAGGGGCAAGAGACTGCCTGGGCCTTAAAATTCTATAATGACACCAAGGAAAGGTCAGATACCACTGTGGTGTGGGCTGGAAACTTCCAGCCAAGACCAATGTCACAGATGAGGTAGGATTGTGCCATGGGTAAGAGGGGCAGGACAATGGAGGAAGGCTCACCCCTAAGACCTAGGTACCCATGAATCCCTTAGACTGAGGTGGAACTGAACGACAGAAATATAGCATGAGCCCAGCACCGGGGCTAGGCAACAGTACACCACCTCTGGGGAAGGAGCAGGTACATGGAGAGGGGTCTTCTGTGGAGCAGGAATGAAGGGACAGCTGGACAAGAAGAAAAGTCCTCTAACACCTGAACCTCAACTCTAACCACAGGGCAATGGCAGGCGGCTGCTAGAAGAATAGAAGAGCTGCTAGTAGAAGGCTTGAAGTTCACTGCTGGTAATCTTAGCAACAGTGAACCCACATGTAATTCCTCACTAGACCGACTCAGTCTCATACACTCGTGGGCTGACAATACAAAAGGCAGGCCCATTTCCAGGCATAAATGCAATGACCTCAGTCCTTACTGGTTTACCCAAGACATCTGATGTTCCAGAAATTATAAAATATACAAAAAAGGAGGGAAAAGCAACACTCTGTTAAGTGAAAAGGCAGTCAACAGAACCGGACTAGAGATGACCCAGCTGTTACATTACAAACAGGAACTTTGAAATTGTGATGACTTTGTTCCAGGATCTAGCAGGAAAGTACATGAGCGAACGGGGGATTTCAGTGGGGAGATGGGACTCTACTAGTCAAAAGGAAATGCTAAGTCTACTAAATGTGCAAAATGTGATTTCAGACACAGAGTTTCCCTTGATAGCTTCATCAGTAGAGTTGACGCAGCCAGAGAAAAAGTGGTGAACATAAAGGAAAGTAAATAGACAGCGAAAGGGTAAGATAATAATAATAATTTTGACAAGAGTGAGCGTAGAGGTCAAATTTTTCTAAGGACCTCTAGATCAGGAGTTATTTTGTTCAACATCATGATTTCTGCCTGTACTCTCTGAGCAGAGACCCCCACTCATCTTCCTTTTTATAGCCTTCTTTACTATGGCACTACCTTCATTAGGCCCAAGATCTCCCAGTTAATACTCTAGTCAGACCAGTCTCCCTCAATATATAATATGTATTTTACATCTCTCCCCTCTTCCTTCTTCAGATGCGACATGGGAATGATACATAATAAAAATGACTTACACCATTATGTTATTGAGAAATGTAAAAGAAATATTTTTGTTAGGTCTGCTAAATTTTTAAATGACAGAGATCGCAAGGGAAGGATCCTTTTTTTGGGGAAGGATGTTCAGAGAAGAGTTCTTTCTTGAACCCTGAATAACATGTTGTGTCAGAAAACATCTATGTATGTCAAATGACATTACTTCTCATAGGCACATGCATGCATACATATGAAGGCGATGAGACAGGCTACCACATTGCACACAAGCCTTCCTGGCTTTCCGATCTGAAGTATACCCTTCCTTCAAGGACTATGGTTGATCTTAATGAGGGCACATTCTTTATTTGGGGCGAAAATGTTCTTTGCAATTATGGAAGGTTTACAAAAGGTATACTCTTAACTCTTGATATTTGTTTTTCTTTTCGTTCACCTAGTAATACAATTGTTTCCTATCAGAAACCTTGACCTGGTCAAAACAAACATCTTTAAGCAAGACTGTTCTTTAGCAGATACAAAAATCTAAGTGATAGAGGAAATGATCGTATCAGCAGGAAGCAGTTGAGCTATTTAATGAAAATGACAGGTTGGTGTTTTCAGGAGAATGGAAGGAACCCCATCAGTTTTTTCTCTAGTTGGGCTCTTGTTACTGCTGTTAACCATTGTCCTCCCAGAGAGAAAGCAATCCCCAGTGATTATTTACCACATTTCTGAGCTGTCAGAAGAGAAGTAGAAACCTTTAAATATTTTGAAAATAGGTTAAAGCTTTAGTGATAGAACCAGAAAAGAATCTAATATCTTTTTTTTGAATCTTTAAAGAAGTATCACTTAGCAACACTTTAAGATCTTTTTGTTCTTAAAATGTTTAAAAGATTTTTTTTGTCTCAAGTATTGTGTGTATGTTGCATGTCTTGCTTTTTCCCCCTTAGCTGTGATAATAATTTAGCCAGGATATTAATTTTCAAAAAGAAACATAAATGGCTTAACTTGATGAGATAAATATATTTTATTTTATTTTATTTTATTTTATTTTATTTTATTTTATTTTATTTT
>NW_024426774.1:32326468-32438768 GCF_017311325.1 Ursus maritimus | reverse complement strand
AATTGTGATGACTTTGTTCCAGGATCTAGCAGGAAAGTACATGAGCGAACGGGGGATTTCAGTGGGGAGATGGGACTCTACTAGTCAAAAGGAAATGCTAAGTCTACTAAATGTGCAAAATGTGATTTCAGACACAGAGTTTCCCTTGATAGCTTCATCAGTAGAGTTGACGCAGCCAGAGAAAAAGTGGTGAACATAAAGGAAAGTAAATAGACAGCGAAAGGGTAAGATAATAATAATAATTTTGACAAGAGTGAGCGTAGAGGTCAAATTTTTCTAAGGACCTCTAGATCAGGAGTTATTTTGTTCAACATCATGATTTCTGCCTGTACTCTCTGAGCAGAGACCCCCACTCATCTTCCTTTTTATAGCCTTCTTTACTATGGCACTACCTTCATTAGGCCCAAGATCTCCCAGTTAATACTCTAGTCAGACCAGTCTCCCTCAATATATAATATGTATTTTACATCTCTCCCCTCTTCCTTCTTCAGATGCGACATGGGAATGATACATAATAAAAATGACTTACACCATTATGTTATTGAGAAATGTAAAAGAAATATTTTTGTTAGGTCTGCTAAATTTTTAAATGACAGAGATCGCAAGGGAAGGATCCTTTTTTTGGGGAAGGATGTTCAGAGAAGAGTTCTTTCTTGAACCCTGAATAACATGTTGTGTCAGAAAACATCTATGTATGTCAAATGACATTACTTCTCATAGGCACATGCATGCATACATATGAAGGCGATGAGACAGGCTACCACATTGCACACAAGCCTTCCTGGCTTTCCGATCTGAAGTATACCCTTCCTTCAAGGACTATGGTTGATCTTAATGAGGGCACATTCTTTATTTGGGGCGAAAATGTTCTTTGCAATTATGGAAGGTTTACAAAAGGTATACTCTTAACTCTTGATATTTGTTTTTCTTTTCGTTCACCTAGTAATACAATTGTTTCCTATCAGAAACCTTGACCTGGTCAAAACAAACATCTTTAAGCAAGACTGTTCTTTAGCAGATACAAAAATCTAAGTGATAGAGGAAATGATCGTATCAGCAGGAAGCAGTTAGTTGAGCTATTTAATGAAAATGACAGGTTGGTGTTTTCAGGAGAATGGAAGGAACCCCATCAGTTTTTTCTCTAGTTGGGCTCTTGTTACTGCTGTTAACCATTGTCCTCCCAGAGAGAAAGCAATCCCCAGTGATTATTTACCACATTTCTGAGCTGTCAGAAGAGAAGTAGAAACCTTTAAATATTTTGAAAATAGGTTAAAGCTTTAGTGATAGAACCAGAAAAGAATCTAATATCTTTTTTTTGAATCTTTAAAGAAGTATCACTTAGCAACACTTTAAGATCTTTTTGTTCTTAAAATGTTTAAAAGATTTTTTTTGTCTCAAGTATTGTGTGTATGTTGCATGTCTTGCTTTTTCCCCCTTAGCTGTGATAATAATTTAGCCAGGATATTAATTTTCAAAAAGAAACATAAATGGCTTAACTTGATGAGATAAATATATTTTATTTTATTTTATTTTATTTTATTTTATTTTATTTTATTTTTTTGTTTGTTTGACAGAGAGACAGCCAGTGAGAGAGGGAACACAAGCAGGGGGAGTGGGAGAGGAAGAAGATGGCTCCCAGTGGAGCAGGGAGCCCAATGCGGGGCTCGATCCCAGGACTCCGGGATCACGCCCTGAGCCGAAGGCAGGTGCTTAATGACTGAGCCACCCAGGCACCCCTGAGATAAATATTTTAATTTGTATATATTCCTTTGTAATTTTTCCATATCTTCATATATATATACTTAGTTTAAAAATTATTGTAGGTATATGATTATGAACTTTTTTATTGCTTAATATTTTGTTAATCCATTTTTCATGCTGCTGTGGCCTTTATAAATTTCTACTCAGGTGGCTTTTGTGTTTATTTTTTTCACTATTATAGATAATTGAACCATAAAACTCTTGGGTTTTTTTAAGCCATTGAATTATTGAATGAGAAGATGGGAAGAACAAGAAAGGAACTAGCTTGGAGAGAGGAAATAAGTAGCTGTTTGGGTCATATTGATTTTGAATGAGATGTCCAGTGGAAAGGTCAAGTAGGCTGTTAAATATTTGGGTCTGAACTTAAGAGAGAAGTTAAGGCTGGGGCATGAAAAGGAATGACTTTTTTAGATGTAGGGAAGGCATTGAAGGTTCTCTGCACAGAATTGAAATAGAGTGTCTCAGGCACTGTGGCATAGTGGTTAAGAACCTAGGCTCTTAGCTACTGCATTCAAATCCTGGCCTTGCCACTCGCTGTGAGGTATTTCCTAATCTATAAAATTGGTCAAAGTTGTGAGGCACTGGGTAGCTCAGTGGATTAAGTGTCTGCCTTTGGCTCAGGTCATGATCTCAGGGTCCTGGGATTGAGCCCTGCATTGGGCTCCCTGCTCAGCGGGGAGTCTGCTTCTCCCTCTCCCCCCACTTGTACTCTCTCTCTCTCTCTCTCTCTCTCGCTGCCTCAAATAAATAAATAAAATCTTTAAAAAAAAACTTGGTAAAAATGGAAAGTTGTGACCACCTACTAGGATTGTCGTGACAAGTAAATGAAATAATTCTTTAAAGCATGTTCTGTGAAGTTGGGTTTGTTATAACCCTTTAATAGATGTCTCTCCCTACTGTTGCTGCTGCTCCATGTACGTGGGCAGCTTAACATGGCTGAGGAATAAAAGCCAAACGTACCGACTCACCTTACTTTAATTTCACTGGCCTCGTGTGGGCCCAGGCTACAGTCCATTATATTTATCTAGTCCATTTGCTCTGTCACTCTCCTAGATCACTATTTTATAACTTCCAAAATGCATTTCATTTGCCTTTTCCACTGTGAGATAAGTGGACCCAGGGTGATGGCCCTCCTTGTTTATTCATGGTTTCCATGTCTCTAGATGACTGTGTCTCAGTCGGCTTCTCAAATTTCCAATTTCCAAACCTTCCTGCCGCATCTTTGCTCCTAGATGCCTGTGCTTGCTGTCTCTGGTTCCTCTCCTCTTGAGCCCATTTCAGGAAAGCTTTTTACTTCACCTCACCATTGAATTGCTCCGGTGGAGCAGACCAGTGACTCCCTCTTTGTTCAACTCAATGATCAATTACTAGACCTTCTTTTACTCTTTCTGCAGGGTTTGACATCATTGTTCCTATCTTCATTTCTAGATACCAGTCTCTTCAGGTCTCCTTCTATAGAGCTGGTACTTTTCAGTCTCTTTCCATGTTTTTATTTTTTTCATCATCTTACTGACTTTTAAATATTACTGTGCCACTTGGCTTAGCCTTCATACTTTTTATAGTCTCTAGATATATTTGTAACCTTGGTGATTTTATCAAGTTCCATGGCATTAAATATTACATATACTCTGCAGATTTCTAAATTTATATCTCTATTTACATCTCTATTATGTAATTATAATAAAAATCCATCAAATCACCATATACAGAGTTTTATGCAATAGCTGACATTTGGCCAAATTTGCAGTCTGCCCATTCTCTGGTGACATAAGCACTTCTGTACATGATCAATCATGGAAGTTAAGTCTCTCCTGTAAAAAAGATTGGCCTATAATTAGGGCAGAAGAGTTATCATTAGAATGTTTTGTTTTGTTTTACCAAACAAGATTCCCAGTACATAATTAGAAATATTTATGCGTGGGAGTAAAACTGGCAAAATGGCTATGTACTTCATTTTTATGAAGGTAGATTGCTCTGTTATTTATCTCCTTCTTTCCCCATCACAATGATGTTGTGTACCTTTAACACACACACGCACACGTGCACACACACATATCTCTTGGGCCTGTGGAACTGTAGAGCATAGGCAGACTAGCAGATCACGCCCCTTTGTTTGTACTAATCCCAATTATGGTGGGTGGTGGAACTGGCACACTCTTCTGGCTGGGACATAGTTTGAGGAGGGGTAGGGTTCAGTCTTCAGAAAACCACTGTAAACTTATCAGTTTATCCTGCACCATCTGTGCCAGGCATACCAGTTTCCTCCTTTATTTCACAGGATCGGAACCATCCTTGTCTGCTTCTGTGTCTTTGCAATTTAGTATTGATACCCTTGTCATCCCTTCCCCAGGACACCCTTCTTCTCTTATCTTTTTATTTTTTTTTAGATGTGGATTTTGATCAGCCTGACTTGTGATTTCCTAGCCTTGGAGAGCCAAAGAATTTCTCTCTTTTCTCAGAAAAAATTGTTGCTCCTAAGTGCCCATAGTTCCCAATATATTTCAGGTGCAATGACAAACTTCCCCAAGTGATGATGACCACTGAATGATTGATTTACTGACTGAAGATGGAACTGGTATTTACAATTTTCCACAGTTTTAGTGTGCTGAAACTACCGACTTTACTAGACATTTTATAACTAGCTTTTCAAAAAGGTATTTCCCTATCTTATTTTTGAGTTTGTCAGTTTCTTTTCATAAAGAATTACTTCTTTTTACACTTGGTATCACAACTCTAGAGTTAATAGAGGAAACTTTGATTTTTAAAGTATGCCAATAATTTGGGTTTTATGGTTTAGTCTAAAACTTTATAAATAGAATCGATATTATCTAAGTTGCTGGTTAATGTAAAGATAATTCAGTACTCACATAGAATTTCCTGCTATGGCAGAGAACTACTTGGATAGACTGTAATAGACTGTGGTCCTAAAAGTGTCATCTCTGCCTAATGCCAGCATTTTGAAATGATCTACAATTGTGACTTCTACAAGGATTTTCCAGAGGCAAAATCTCAAATTTGCATATAATTTATGTTTTTAGTGACATTGAAATCCAGCCTTAGGCATTGTCCTCATTAAAGTTTTATCGCTACTCTTCTCAAGGTCACTTTTTGATTTGTCGTCTTCTTTTTCAAATCTGTTCAAAATAATTGGTGTAAATACACTAAGCAGTGATTCTTAAGCTTACAATTGTCACCAGTTGAGGCACCTTCAAGAGGAGCGGCTCATTATCATTGATTGAGATAGAAAGAGAGGGAAAGGAAGGTTGAATTGTTTCTATTCCCTTTCCCAACTACTACATAGTGCCTGGATTATACTTGATGACTATTTCTTGAGTGAATGAATGAATGAGAGCTTCATTTGGAAGATGGCTGATTTTGCAAACAAAGCAATATGGCGTATCAGGAATCTGAATTTTAGACTCAGGTATCCTAGGTTGAAATACCAACCCTGCTACTTAATTGCTATTGTATTAAACAAATTATGTTAGTTTGAGGCTCAAGCAAACTTTCCCAAGGGAAAAAAAGGTAGTTATATATTGCCATCTATGTCTTCTTTCTTTACATTCATTCTTCTGCTAACTGGTGTCCTGTTCTTCCCTGAGATAATGTATTATCTCCTGGAAAATGGGTATGCTATGGTTTTATGCTCTTAGGAAACATAAAGCTTCCATTTTACACTAAACACCTTTCCCTTGCAAAATTATTACTATTCCTATTCCATCTCCACCACTAGATTCTCAATGAAAAGGAAAGCAATTAAAGTAAATATTGCACACAAAAAAGAGTTTTGCATTGTTACTCAAACAATATTGGTTCTAGGAAGGGAAACAAACGGTGGCTAGTATACTGTACCCATCAAATCATTTCCTTTTTTTTTTTTTTTAAGATTTATTTATTTATTTATTTTAGAGAGAAAGAGAGAAAGCAGGGGGAGGGGCAGAGGGAGAGGGAGAGAGAGAAACTCATGCAGACTCCCTGCTGAGCAGAAAGCCCACCACACGGCTCAGTCTCATGACTCTGAGATCATGACCTGAGCTGAAATCAAGAGTCAGACGCTTAACCAACTGAGCCACCCAGGCCCCCCCCCCCCCAATTAAATCATTTTCTGGCTAAATTTAATGGCTTTCCAAATAGGAGTCTGCACTTATAAAGGAAAAAGTCTATTCTAATGATATCTTTTAATTATTTAGTTTGGGAAACTGCAGGATTTGGGGTCCATTAAAAAATATAATGATCCAGAGAGCTTGAGACAATGATTAAAACTAGGAAGGCACTGCTGAAAACAGGCTGGAGGATTAGAATGGGTGGGAGTTGGTGAGGAAAGATTAGGAGAAGCCAAAATTGCCATTCTCTTCTCAATGGGATTTTTCTTTACTGGTCTTCTTTGTTTATACATTATATTCTGCAAATCTGGAAAATGGAAACTTTGAGGGTGTTGAAGGCCCTAAAAGGCATGCCTGTAGTGTCTGATGGAGAGGTCACTTTGAGTCACAGCATTGCAGTAAGGTTCCCGAGATGTCTGGTAGGGATAGAAAGGCAAGAGTCAGCTACTTGCTACATTTTCTTGGGCTCTACTCAGTGTGCCTGACTACAGTTTCCCTAGGTGGCTTAAACTCAGTGACTGAATTGAGAGGAAACCTGATCTACTCTTCTTCAAGTCGGCAAACCCCTCTGGACTGTAAATGAAAAATCCAGCTATGACAGCTGTCCCACTGTGGGGATTAGTGACATGGAGTTAACAAAGCCTTTTTTTGAACCCTTTGAAATTAACATGCTGATATGAGGTATTTGAAACTGACACAAGTGCTATATTTTGCTGTAAGAAATTTAAAGTTCTTCCTGAAGCCAGTGATGCGACACATTTTTGTAGCAATCTGCTTATGACTCAAATTCAGAGGTGTGAATTTCTTTCTGATTCCTAATACATAATGTGCAGATGGGGGAATATGAAGAGATACTTCAGGAGTTTTCTCTTTCCTCCGTAAAAGTTACATTTGTTTACTGTTGATGCTTATATCATGTATTTAGTAAGATATTGCTTTATTGGATGAGGATAAAAAACCCTGTGTGCTATTTAACTTTGTCATTTCAGATGTAATGTAATTGAGCACAGCTCAATTGACCATATTGATCTAAAACTGTGACTCAAGTCAAATAAAAAATGCTAGTCACAGGCATTTATCCTTAGGCTTGTGTTTTGGAAGAAGAAAGTCTTCCAAGATTTCACATGCTCCTCTTTCTTCTTAAAGCACTAAATGGATTAGGCTTCAGAACTCATTTTATTCCTTTAGTTCTCCCATCTCTCTGATCCTCCCTCATTTTTTATATTTTGTCTCAGCTGACTAGCTTCTAGGCCAGTAATGAACCAGGGGTGGCAATTCCTAACTTGGTGCAAAACTGCAGGGGTTGACAACGTGATTGAAACCTGTGACTGTTGGCAGATATATCTTAAAAATGTATAATATATGCTGTGTACATGGTATTTGATAACCTTCACTAAGTATGAGTAACACTAGCATTAGTTGTTCATATGTGCATCATTTAGTGAAGATAATGGTCAGCCTCTATGGGAGTGTAACATTTTCCTGAAGCAGCATGGAGTCAGCTGCACATTTATCATGTCAAACAAATCACCATTTACCTTTTTTCTTCTTTACTTTGCTCCTTTTCATTTAAGGTGACTCATTTAAGTAGCCCTGCCAAAAAAGGAAAAATGTTTTACCCTTATTTAATTCAGTGTTTTATCTGGCAGTTCCCAGTAGACAGAAACCCCAATGTAGTTGAGTCTTAATCTTACCTGAATCTTGAAATCCCTCATGGCCAAGAACCGAAAATTTCGCCATTTTCTTTCCTTATTTTCAATAAATAAAATATTTTACATCAAATTTAACTTGAAAAATAAAAATGTGAAAGAATATTCTTTGTCATCTTTCCGGAGAACTAGATTCCTTGCTAGGTTAAATGGAAATTTCTGGCATCACAGAAACAAATCAGTATAATGGGCATCATCCCATATGATATTGAATGCCATAGAATAAAGACGGCATTTTAGGGAAATTGCTACTACAAATTTTGATGGTGGTTCTGGTGGTAGAAGTTAGGAGGTAGAATCCATTGGCATTCGTAAGTTGCGTTTTAGTACAGAATAAAAAGTTTTTAAATGCTTCATACATCAATATGAGATAGAAGGTTTCTGAAATTCCATTGCTATTAGCCAATATAATCAAACAAAATGTAAGCTTTAGTCTCTGCATTAAAACTACATCAGGATTTTAAGCAATTGTCATGATACGTTTTGTATGAAACAAAGTGTAGAAACATGTGTAGCTGGTAATTGGCATTGCTTAGTCTGGGATTGTGGATTTCATTTGGATGGGAAGCTGTGCCCCAGGTGGCAACAGAGCAAGCAGTGTGAGTCAGTATGAGAGAGAGAGTGGATACATTTGTCCAGAAAAATTGAGGGAAAATAATTGATGGTTTCAATTCATAAATAAAAATATTTAATTTTAAGAGAAATATAAACCATTTTAAATTTTAGCAAGGTTTTTAGAAGGTAAATGACCATGCTATTCATTGGTGAGGTTCCAGAATCTTCCAGAATGAATGAGGAGAAAAGAAAACCTAGGATATTAGCCTCAGTGCTTTAGCAAAGAAGCTTATTTATGTTAGAGAAGTTGTATATTTGAGAGATGTACGCAGGTTTTGATACTAATTACAAAAATTTCACCACAAGATAGATTTCTATGGTGATTTTAAAATTCATAACAATAGTAATTTTTGGCAGCTTGAATATGATATAATTTTTTCTTCATTTGCCTTAAAAATTCTCATCAACTAATTAAAATATCTAGAACAAGTATTCAAGAATATAACCCAATACATAAGGCTTTGTTTTAATAAAGATCTTAACAAATTTTAACATCTTAGTCTTAAATACTGCAAGATAAGCATCAAGCCTGCACATCCTACAATCCTGTTAGTGGCATGAAATGTAAGAGAAACAAGCAAGGGCATCTTTCTAGTTGGTATAGAAAATGTGTTTGTCGCCATCTCACACAGTCTGATACATGCTGGTAATGGCATCAAGCTCTTGCCATTTTCTGCCAAGGAAATGATATCACTAATTGTGTTATCTTGGTAGGCTTTCAGAGATATAGTCATTTCTTTCATTTAAATGTGAAATATATGCATATTAGAAAATGCATTCCTGGGGTGCCTGGGTGGCACAGCGGTTAAGCGCCTGCCAACCGGGGAGTTACTGTATGGTGACTAACATAATATAATAAAAAAATCATTAATTAAAAAAAAAAAAAAAAAAAAAAAAAAAAAGAAAGAAAATGCATTCCTTTTAAAGCTATTGTTGCGGAAGGTAACTTTGGAATCTAAGTATATCTTGCCATAAAGAGTTGAGTTTTTCTTACACATCTCTATTGACTTTTACTTGATGCTGGAAATGGTGCCTCGTGGTGCTTCTCTATGAGGTTTTCCTGCATGTAAAATGAAGAGAACAGCTGTCACCCTCTCATTCCAAATTGGAGTGATTCATAAGAATCACACATGTGAAGACCTCGTACAGTGCCGAAAAATGCTAGCTCAGCCAAAGCGATTATGGGAATGAAGGTTAGTGTTCATGTCTGTCCCATCATAGCCACCTGCTCTGTTTGCATGTATATTAAAATCCCTATCACTTTGTATCATCATCTCCTACCCTTGCTAGAGAAACCACATATGTTTTCTGGAAAAAATCTCAAAGTAAAAATAATATGTTGTGAGTTAGATTATTTTTCAACAGAAACAGATAAGCATGTGGCTATAAAACCAGATTTTTAAATAAAGACTGATCAGAGGAAATAGTAATGACACGTTTCCTTACTAACAGCCGTGATGTCATTGAAGAATGAGACTCCTAAATTTCCTAAGTACATTGTTGTTGTTGTTGTTTTAAGGAGACACTGTTGGCATGTCTTTTTTGTGGGGCATAATTTGATTTTTGTAGCAATTTGGAGCCAGAAGGAAATTACTATCTCCTGGGAAATGGTTTGCAAAAATGTATTAATCCTAATGGTCTTTCTTGATGTAGAAACACAAAGATCCTTAAGTTATATGTAACATAATGGAGTACCTCTCAAAAGGAATTGTGTTCCCTCTATTTTTAAATCCAAACCACCTAAAATAATGTTTCCCACTTGGCAGACGTTAATAAACATATGGTAAATAAAATGAATACAAAATACATAAAAAGATACATTGGGGCGCCTGGGTGGCTCAGTCGTTAAGCGTCTGCCTTCGGCTCAGGGCGTGATCCCAGAGTCCTGGGATCGAGCCCCACATCAGGCTTCTCCGCTGGGAGCCTGCTTCTTCCTCTCCCACTCCCCCTGCTTGTGTTCCCTCTCTCGCTGGCTGTCTCTCTCTCTGTCAAGTAAATAAATAAAATATTAAAAAAAAAAAAAAAGATATACTTATGTATGTATCCAGGGCTTTGCAACATGTGGAAAAATTTTCCTAAACTAGATATAAACAATAAGAAGGCAGAGATTTTATCTATTTTATTCACCAGTCTTCTCTGAGCTTCTGTCATAATATTTAGCAATAGCTGGTCCTCATTAAATATATTTTAAGTAAGTAATTAATAAAACATGAATTCATTTGGCTACAGCAATAACCCTACAAAGCACATTTAGTGAGTATAAATACTGACTACTCACAGATGAAGAAACTGATGCCCAAAATGTCTAAATTATTTACTCAAGGTCACATTTCTGGTAAATGTTGGAACAGGAGCTGAAACCCAGATCTTCTCACACCATGGCTAACGTACGATTTGCATAATGCCATTGTATCATCTGGTTCATTTAGAAGTATGATTGAGTACCTAAGAATAGATTTGTATTCGAGTAGTTTTTGGCCAAAGAGTTTCTATATAAAAGGTATACCAACAAGATGTTTTAACTTCAGCATTTTCAGATGGCACTTTCAGGCTTGGCAACTACCAGAAAAAGAAATAGAGCAGTTTCTCCTTTGTTTTCTTTTTAGGAGGAAACCCTACTCAGAATTCTCCAGTAAGCTCCCCCTCAAGTCTCATTGGCCAGATCATCATCACGTGCCTGTTTCTAAACTAATATCTGACTGTGGGAATGAGGTTGCTATTGTTTAGAGTGAAATAATGTTGGAGAATTGATTATAATGCTAAGACTATTTTTATTTTAATATCAGGTGGGTGCCTGGGTGGCTCAGTGGGTTAATCGTCTGCCTTTGGCTCAGGTCATAATCCCAGGGTCCTGGGATCGAGTCCAGCATCCAGCAGTGGGCTCCCTGCTCAGTGGGGAGTCTGCTTCTCCCTCTACCCCAACCCCGGCTTGTGATCTCCCTCTCTCTCTCATGTTCTCTCTCTCTCAAATAAATAAATAAAGTCTTTAAAATACACACACACAATTCATAACACCACATGCTGATACTATATCATGTAAGGTTACTTGGGAACAGGCAAATATGTATGTGTTTCTCTTTAAAAAAAAAAAAAACTATTGTGATTCTTGGATCCACACTGAAACAAATCAAACAGATTTCACTATGAAAATAAAATAGAGTCTGGCTTCATTTTTTGAAGTTTAACTTCTGCTAGCTTTAAACATCACCCCTCTCTTTTTTTTTTTTTATCTTTTTGAAGTTTTTATTTATTTGAGAGAGAGAGCACAAGCAAGGGGAGCAGCAGGCAGAGGGAGAGCAGGCTTCCTGCTGAGCAGGGAGCCCCACTCAGGGCTAGATCCCAGGATCCTGGGATCTTGACCTGAGCCAAAAGCAAAACCTTAACCAACGGAGCCACCCAGACGCCCCATCACCCCTTTCTTTTCCTTTTCTGCCCTATTCCCTGAATCTGGGCATGTTCATAAGAAAATCTGTGTGCTTCCTTCTTTGGTGACAGTGGGAATTTGAAACCGTGCAAACCCCTGCCCACCAGCAGAAACCCTCATCTCAGCCCCAACCCTTTGCAGTCTTAAAAACCGAAAGCCAGGCACCTTTCCCTGATATCTCAAGCCACTTGCAGACCATCTAGGTAGATATGCCCTGGTTTCCCCGGAAAGCCTGATTATATAAGTGAAGAAGTTTTCATACCCTCTTGGTGTGTGTATGGCATCGTTGATAACATCTGGTCCAAATTTTGAATGGGGATCTATCCTGTCTTTACAGGGTGATCACAACAGGAAGGATGACAGCTATCAGAGATTTATGCCATATAAACACTGAAGGCTTAATTTTCCCTTTGCTCTCAAGTAGATCAACCTTATTAATAAACTGTTAACCTACTAGTTATTATGTGTAGTTTGAGGTATACTCTGAAGTTTAAATTAACCTGCTTCTCCACCCCACAACATTCGAACCGTACTGTGATTATTGAAATTGCTGCTGTAGTCATTTCCAAGGGTTAAATTGTCGTCTCTGCTTCTAATGTTTTTGCAGATCACTCGAGGAGAACCTATATTTTAAGACCCTAATGCCTCTAAGTAAGCTTTTAGAGTGTTTTCCACATGATAGAATAGCCTAAGCTACATATATAATGTCTGTTTGGTAGACTGGAAATGGCATGAGAGACACAGAAAGAGAAAGTAATGAAACAGGATAAATACATGAGACAGCAACTCTGCTATAATATGAGAAATCCAAATATTTTATTACACTCTGAATAAGCAAGGGTCGTAAGTGACCCTTAAACTAGATATACTACTTAAGGTTCTTGGATGCTAAATTCTAAATTATCACTGTAATTATTTCATTGCTACATTTTAAAATTTCCAGTTGTTCTATTTTCTTTTTCTTCCTTTTTTTTCATCATGATAAGTGCACTCTTTAATCCTCATTCCCTATTTCACCCCTTCTCCACCCTCCTCCCCTCTGGCAACCATCAGTTTGTTCTCTATAGTTAAGAGTCTTTTTCTTGATTTGGTTTGTCTCTCTCTTTTTTTCCTTTGCTTGTTTGTTTTGTGTCTTAAATTCCACATACGAGTGAGATCATATGGTGTTTGTCTTTCTCTGACTTATTTCACTTAGCATTATACCCTGTAGGTCCTCCATGTTGTTACAAATGGCAAGATTTCCTTCTTTTTAATGACAGAATAATATTCCATTGTATATATACCACATCTTCTTTATCCATTCATCTATCAAGGGACACTTGGGCTGTTTCCATAGTTTGGCTGTTGTAAATAATGCTCCAGTAAACTTAGGGGTGCATATATCCTTTGAATTAGTATTTGTGTGTTTTGGGGTAAATACCCAGTAGTGTGATTTCTGGATCATGGAGTAGTTCTATTTTTAATCTTTTGAGAAAACTTCCCACTGTTTTCCACAGTGGCCTCACCAGTTTGCATTCCCACTAACAATGCAGGAGGGTTTCCCCTTTCTCCACATCCTCGTCAACACCTGTTTCTGAATTATTATGTTTTCTACAGCAATGAGGCATTAAGTTCTCTTTTATCTAACCACTTTCTAACATATACATACCTAATTCCCAATATTTGTCAACTCCTTTACTTTGTTTCTTTTTTAAGATTTTATTTGAGAGAGAGAGAGAGAGCGTGCACGAGCAGGGGAGAGGGGCAGAGGCACAAGCAGACTCCCTGCTGAGCACAGAGCCTGATGTGGGGCTTGATCCCAGGACCCTGAGATCATGACCTGAGCCAAAGGCAGACGCTTAACCGACTGAGCCACCCAGGCACACACCTTTACTCTATTTTAAGTCCATTTTTTTACTCTTTAAATTCTCTAGTAATTGGCTGACTTTATTCTTCCTGCTGGGAAGTATCCTCTTTTTACTTCAAAATACCTAAATCTCACACATCCTTCCAGGCTCAGTCAAGCCATCCCTTCAGCTTAAACTGATTGATTCCCTATTTTGCCTAAAGCACTGTTCTCAGTGTTGGGGATAGAAAATAGTGATACGGGCAGAGTGTCTGTCCTCAGTGAAATTAGAGTTTAATGAGGAGAGAGCCCCGTTAACCAACAATACACAAGCATTGATTCCTTGAATCATAAAATGCTCTGGGAACACATTGGAAGGGCACCGCAGCAAGTCCTTGAACACTAGCCATTGCTGATAATTTCAGTCTCTTCCCATCTACAGAAGCATTTCCTTGCACCACACAATTTAGCCCTTGATTAATATTCTCTCGTGTTTTTCAATGTTGTTTCAAAATTTGAAGGTGGAGAAACTTTTACTCACTAGACTTCTCCTGGGAAAGAAAACTGTATTTCATTCATAGAAATATTTTGGTAAGTAACTTGGGGTAGAGGTTGAAATTTGATGCTGCACATATCTAGCTGAATTGGTATGAAATAATGAGGAAATAAGAATTCATACCATTACTGAAAAATAAGGAGGTGGGCAGGAAGAGAAAAGACAGAGACAGCAGGGGAATCAAACAGTGGGCGTTTATCCAGTGTGTCATGTGCACACTCGCTGTTGGTTTGGTGTCTTCTGCAGTGCAGCTAAACGACCAGTTTGCGATGTGGTTGCAGTAGGTGTTGTGTGTATGTGTGTATGTGTTATGGGGGCAGGAGATAGGCTTTGTCCCTGACATGGGTCAAAACAGAGCTAACGTTGGTAAATGAAAAAGCCCTATGTGAAACGTGCGTTAGTGCTAGTACTCCAACTAATGATAAGCTCTCTAAAGTCAGGGGCTCGGATTCATTTTTCCATATATAATATGGAACAAAGAAGGCATCTAATTTTTTGTAAAGAGTTCTGTAATTTCTGACAAATCAGAGTTCATGTTTGCGCTGTAGCTGGATGTGGTGGAAGGTAACAGAAACAGAAGGGGTCGACATTTCTGGACGTGAAGGCACATCAGTTAAATAACCAGCCAGCTCTGCATGTTGCTTCTCACTGAGGGTTTCCGTAGGATCAGCAGCACAGCTTTTCTGCCTTTCTGATACTCTGAATGACGTTCAGCTCCAGACCTGCTGAATGTGATTGAACAACATGAGTAACAGCGTGCCTCAGGAGAACCGTGTGAGGTCGTCTGTGCTGCGTGGTTGGAGGGATTGGCGCTGTGCCGCCTGTCAAGATGCATAACCTTATGGGCCGGAAAGGTCACAGCCATTTCCTGTGTGGGTACAGCAAAGCTGCTGAATGAATTCTTGACCAGAAAATGTCCTTGGTCAACAGACACCAGGGGGAAAACAAACTCTGTGCTATAATGGGATTTACTTCCAACAGCTTTGGGCTTGGAGGAGAAATGGTTGATCAACTCTGACAAAATTGTTATGCAAAAGAAGCTCCCTTGCTACTCATCATATTTACATTCACTGATAATAGCTTTGTAATTATATTCCAAAAGCTCTCCAAACTGCAGTTTTTGTTTTTTTGCTATTGGGACTTTCCATGACAATTCTCATTGAAACCCCCGGGAAGCCAACCCCCTTATGTTGTCCAATCTCTTTGTTTACTGAACGTGTTTAATTCAAGCTTCAACCATGGTGGAATTTTACCAGTCTGGTTTCAGACTCTCAGAACTGTAGATTTCATGGTCATCTTAAAACTGTGGAACTAGAATCTCTGGAAGCTCTGCCTGGTATCTGCATTTATAAATCCATCAAAGGTGATTTTGATGAGTGGTTAGTCTCAGGATCCTTGTTCAAAGCAGATAGCATGGTCCCTACCACTCAAGTTACTGGATTGAAGTCTGGGGCAAGGCCCTAAAATCTCCATTTTAACAGAGATTCCTGGAGATTCAATAAAGCATCCTTGAAATTAACCAAGTGAGAGATGTATAACATACCAAATTATTCCTATCTCTTTTACATAATAACAATCAAATAACTTAACATTTCCATTGATGGTATTTGTTGTTTTGACGATAATTGGACAAAACCTCAGAGTCTCATTTTTAGACATTTAGATACAGTAAAAACCAAACAGACATTAAGAGGGAAATGAAACTTACTGTAAAACTTGTTTTATAAGTTCATCAAGGGAACTGGTAGAATATTTACAAACAATAAGAAGTGTAAATTGAGAGGCATGAAATTAACCAAGATATTATTTGCCATGCTTTAATAAGAAAAGAAGTAATAAACTACATTGCTCTAAGTAAAATGGCCATTAAGTACCTTCTTTATATCGGGAAATAAAGGCTCTTTCTCAGAAGACAGATTTTTCTAGGTCCCACTTCACTGAAGATTTGGGGAATAGCCAAGGAAATATTTCTGAAGCTGCAAAGTGTACACAGCACCTCCTTTGAATCTCATGTTTTGGGAAATGACTGTTGAAGAGCTCGTATTCTAAAGAAGGTTCAGAAATACCACTGACAGCCTGGAAAATTCTGTCAAATATAGAAAACATGAGAAATATTAATTGATCATTTAAGAGAAAGAGAAAAATTCTAAGAAATTCTTTATAGACTCTGGAATTACATAATTAAAAAGGATTTCATAGTTCTGTGGGAGGAAGATGTCTATTTTCAGAAAGTAGAAATAGAAATATTCATTTATTTATGTCTACTCCCTGGTAGGAAGACTTGAGTATGGATTTTGGAGGCAGCTGATTTTTATGTTTATGCTATTGGTTGTAGAGTGACCCACCATCTTCGTTCGCCCGGGACTGAGAGGTTTCCTGGGACGTGGAACGATCCATGCTAAACCATGTCTCAGGCAAACTGGGCAGAGTTGTTCACCCTGGTCAGTTGCTTCCACATCCTCCACCCACATCTTGAGTAGAGAGTGATTGGCCTCGCCCCAACTGCCCTCAGCACAGGGATTGGCTCAGGCAGGATGTATAACCCACATATGTTTGACATGTGTGAAGCCAAGGACTTTTGCTTGATAGTTTGAAAAAGAGAAGCCCTCCCTTTTAGTGAACCAGAACTTTTACAGCCATTTTGTGACAGTGAAGAAAGGAAACCTCGGTATGAAACTGACATTTGGAGAGAGAGTTCTAAAAAAAGCAGAGAGAGACAGTAGGATCCGCTCTAGCAAACCTTGTGTGAAGCCTACCGTAGGACTGTTTATCCAGCCCAGTAAATTCTGTCACCTTTTTCCTACAATTTCACAATGTACATGTGAAGTTTAAAGAGTATGAATAAACTAACACCTAAGCATTCAACATCCAGCTTAAGAAATGGTATATTATTTATACTTCCGAAACCCACTGTGTTCTCCTCCCAGTTGTCTTTTTCTCCCATTCTCTAGGGATAACTATAATCCTGATTATTGTGTTATCATTTCTGTAACAGCTTGCTTTATGGTTATGCTACATACATATGCATCTATAAATCCTTAATTTTTTAGTTTTACCTATTTTGCTCTTTAAAAAATGGAATCATATGCTACTATTCTTCTGAAACCTGCTTTTGGAGATCTAGCCATGTTTAAGCATGCAGCTGTAGTTTATTTGCCTAGTAAATATTTTTCTTTTTTTTACTTCCAACCTTTTTGTGTACTTATACTTTTCTTATATCTAAGGTAAATAGCAATATCTCAATGTTTCCTCCTTAGTTCTTTGTTTAGTAGATTTTAGTTTTTAGAGATTTTTGGCTCACAGAAAAATTGGTTGAAAAGTACGGAAGGTAACTCTATACCCCTTGCACCCATAGATACATACCCTTCCCCCCTGTTGACATCCTGTACTACAATGGTGGCCTTGTTATGATTGATGAACCTACACTGCCACATCATTATCACCCAAAGTCTATTGTTTATATTAGGATTCACTGTATTGTGTATTCTGTGAGTTTAGAAAACATATAATAACATGTATCTACTATGATAGTATGCAGAAATCCTCTGTGCTGTGCCAATTTATCTCACCCTCCCTCCTAACCCCTGGCAAACAATAGTCTTGTCTCCGTAGTTTTTCCAAAATGTCATATAGTTGGAAACATACATCATTAGCATTTTCATATTGGGTTCCTTTAACTTGGGTTCCTTTCCAAGGAACATACATCAAATGTCATATAGTTGGAAACATACACCATGTAGCATTTTCATATTGGGTTCCTTTAACTTAGTGATGTGCATTAGCATTTCTCTTTTCATAGCTTGAGAGTTCATTTCTTTTTAGTGATGAAATATATTCTATCATCTGGATGTTCCACAGTTTAGTTAGGGCATCCTTGCTCCCAGGTTTTGGCAGTTAGGGATAAAGCTGCTATAAACATCTGTGTGCAGGTTTTTGTGTGGACATATGTATTCAGCTCCTTTGGGTAAATACCAAGGAGTATGATTGATAGATTGTATGGTAAGAGCATGTTTAGTTTTTTTAAGAAACCACCAAACTGTTTTCCAAAGTGGCTGTACCATTTTGCGTTCCCACCAGCAATGGATGAGAGTTCCTGTTACTCCACATCCTTGGCAGCATTTGGTGTTGTCGGTGTTCTGAATTTTGGCTGTTCTAATAGGTATGTAGTGGGATCTAGTTGTTTTCATTTGATGAAATATGATGGGGAGTATCTTTTCATATGCTTATTTTCCATGTGCATATCTTCTTTGGTGAGGTGTCCAGGGTTTTTGTCCATGTTTTTCCTGGTTGTTCATTTTCTTATTATTAAGTTTTAAGAGTTCTTTATGTATTTTGGGTAGTAGTCTTTTATCAGATGTGTCTTTTGCAAATATTCCTCCCAGTCTGTGGCTTGTCTTCTCGTTCTCTTGATACTGTCTTTCACAGAGCAGAAGTTTCTAATTTTAATGAAGTCTGATTTAGCAATTAATTCTTTCATGGATCATGCTTTTGGTGTTGTATCTAAAAGCTCATCCCCATATCCAAGGCAATGTAGATTTTCTTCATTTTATCTTCCAGGGGTTTCCTAGTTTTACATTTTACATCAGGTCTGTGATCTGTTTTGAGTTATTTTTTGTGAAGAATATAAGCTCTGTCTCTAAATTATGTTGTCGGGATTTTTGTGTGTGTGTTGTTTTGTTTTATATGTAAATGTTCAGTTATTCCAGCACCATTTGTTGAAAGATGATTTTTTTCTCCATTGTATTGCCTTTGCTCTTTTGTCAAAGATCAGTTGACTATATTTATGGGCATCTCTTTTGGGGCTCTCTGTTATGTTCCAATGATCTATTTGTCTATTCTTCTGCCAGTAGCATGCTGCCTTGCTTACTGTAGCTTTATACCATGCCTTGGAGTCAGGTAGTGTCAGTCTTGTAACTTTGTTTTTCTCCTTCAGTATTGAGTTGACTATTCTGAGTCTTTTTCTTTTTCATATAAACTTAAGAATTCATTTGTCTAGGGCTCTTGGGTGGCTCAGTCGGTTAAGTGACTGCCTTTGGCTCAGGTCCTGATCCTGGAGTCCTGGGATGGAGCATCGGGCTCCCTGCTCAGTGGGGAGTCTGCCCCCCCCCCGCCCCTTCCCCCTGCTTGTGTTCTCACTCACTCTGCTTTCTCTCTCAAATAAATAAAAAATCTTAAAAAAAAAAAAAGAATTCATTTGTCTATATGCAAAACTTTTTTTTTTTTTTACTATTCTGATTTATCTGTCTTTTAACTGGAAAATTATATCTGTTTATTGCATTTTGATTAATGATGTATTTATATTTTAATAGTATAATATTTTATACACATTTTAATTTACATCTAGAGTTTTAAAAATCCATCTGTATCTTAAATCCTAAGCACTAGAAAAGGATGTGATTAATGGCATATTGTAGATATTGATATTTAAATAAAACCAATTCGCACATATCATTTCTTTAAATATTTCCAGTGGAGACCTAATACAATAGCAATTTGCTACTAATTATAAACCACTTAAAATAGACAAATTCTCTTCTTTACATTTATAAATTTTACATTGCTCCCTTTTCTCTTGAGTTGGCATTTTCACTGTACTTCTTCAATAGAATTTTATACTAATGTAATGTATTTTTATGCTTGAAAGTCTTTTAGTAATCACCCTGTCATTCTTCTCTATAATAAAACTATGTACATAATTGAAAATTTTAATTAATTTTCTATGGCCATATGGATTTATGTGTTAATTTTTCTTCTCCCTTGAGTTATTATAATTATTAAAACAAAAATATAAAAACTTGAATATATCAAACATTGATGAACAAATTATAGAAAAAACTGTATTGAAATACATCTCTTCTGAAGTTGAATTAGTGGATTATTTGTGGTAAATTGTAGGTTGTCTTTTAGGACTACTCACCTACAGAGAGGTACCACAGTTCCTTTAGAGTACCTAGAGGACACTGTAATTCAAATTGAGTAAGAGGTAATTCTAGAGCTTTTTTTTTTAAGATTTTATTTATTTATTTGACAGAGAGAGAGACAGCCAGCAAGAGAGGGAACACAAGCAGGGGGAGTGGGAGAGGAAGAAGCAGGCTCCCAGCAGAGCAGGGAGCCCGATGTGGGGCTCGATCCCAGGACTCTGGGATCACGCCCTGAGCCGAAGGCAGACGCTTAATGACTGCGCTACTCAGGTGCCCCGTAATTCTAGAGATTTTATAGCACACCAAAAAAGGGCAGTTATAAAAGGAGAGGTGAGGAAGAAGAGCCAGCATGATGCCTCAACCAAATGTACACACGTGCTCAGGCAGATAAGTTTATAACAGAGAACATAGAGACATTAAGACTGATTATTCAGCCATAAAGGGGAATGGAGTACTGATTCTTGCTAGGAGGTGAGTGAACTTTGAAAACATATACAATGAAATAACAAGTCACTAAATGCTCCCTATTATGATTCCTTATGTGAAGCGTGTAGAATAGGCAAATCCAGAGAGAGAAAGTAGATTCATGCTTACCAGGGGCTGGGAGAAGGGATAATGGGGAGTTACTGATAATAGGTACAGGATTTTAGTTTTTAGCTTTTTTTTTTTTTTTGAAGTAATGAGAAATGTTCTGGAAGTACTTCACAGTAGTGGTAGACTAAATACCCCTTCATAGTGAGACTTGTATAGTGACATGAAATTCTGTGCTCATTTGTATATGAGTTCATTTTCCACATCCTTCTCTCATGGAAGAAAATGGTGGACGAAAGTACTTCCAAACTTTATGTTAGGTGAGAAGAAATTAACCCTACATATTTAAGCCACTGTACATCACTTTTTCTGTTACTTGTAGCTGAAACGTTCCTAACCAAATCAGAAGATCACTGGGAAATCATATTAACTTAGCTTCCAGTTGTGTTCCATTTCAATAAGCAACATGTCTAGCAACCAAAAGACTAAGAACAATTAGAATCTTCATTACATTCTCTAGAAACTACCATTTTAGCATAGAAGAAAACTTCTCAAAGCCTTATTTCCTACCCAGTTTTTCAGTCTCACATAATGTGCAAATGTTTCTAAGGATTTCATCATTTTATCATAAAATTCCCTAAAGATTATTCTCACATGGTCCACGTGGACCTGTCATTTCCCACCACACAGCTCTGTTGTATTCCTTCTGCTCTACCTCAGGACTAAATAGGAGCTCTATCTAATGACAATGCCTCATGACTCCAGTGCTATCCCTATCATCACTCCAATTCTCCTTGCAAACAAACAATTGGAAACAAGTGCTAAAGTCATAAAGTTTAATGTTTCAGGTAATAGGAAGGGGAAAGGTTGAATGGGCAAAGATAGAGTTAGAGGGCAGGAAGTTTAGGGAAATTATGACAACTTACACATTACTTTTTTTTTGGTCCCTTCCACGGTGGTTTCCTCTTTCATGTGATAATACTGTTGCCTCCTTGGCTGACTAGATGCATATATAGAGTTGGTAGCTGCTTATATACCAGGATTTGCGGGCCCATTATATGTTCTGTATGCTCAGACCATCATTATTTTACTCCTCCATCCTATTTGTAATTGCTCCCATCAATCATTATTTGACTAAAAGCAACATCTCATGGTAAAATGAGCACAAGTGAGAGACCTAGAACCCATCTTTGTCTCTGCAGACTTATCTGCAAAATGAACATGATAGTTTCTCTTCTGCTTACCATCTGCTGCCGGTCTATTAATCTTTTATTCATCGAACAGCTACTTATTGAGTATTCACTGTGTTCCAGACACTAGGACTATAGCAATAATGAAGTCACATGGAGCTTAAAAACTTGCTTTTGGAACACGGAAAAATTGTAAGGGGGAACTACTGGCAGAGTGTCATGTGTTTGGGGACATTGGGAATCTGGGGAGTGGGATGGCAGAAACAGATGGTAGGGTGGGGGGGTGTGTGTGTACGTGCACGTGTGTGTGTATGTGTAGGAGTGGTCATAAAAGTTGAGTGACTAGAAGAACTCTGAACATAAGCTTCACCTGCTAAACAAATCAGTCCATGGCTAATCTTGACCTTCTGTAAATCAGTGACCTGGTAAGAAATATAGTGTCAGCTGCAATTCAATTCTGTATGACTTGTTACCAGAAAGACTTGTAAAACTACTGATGTGTGTGTATTGCTGTACAACTTTTGAGAACCTTTAAGGGTCACAGCTATCAGTAGATAGAACATTTCCTGGGGGAAGGGGAACACTTCCATCATATTAGCCTGCCTTCAGGCCTTTGCTTCTGTTCATCTCTAATCTCTTTTCTTCTCTCTATCTGCCAAGTCTTTGATGAAGCTTTTTTTTTTTTTTTTATTCCTTCAGGAAAAAGTGGGCTCTTCCTCCTAAAGCTCCCAGAGAATTATGTCTGTACTTCACTTTGACACTTATCCCAGACACTCTTGTATTATTATTGTTTGTGTTACTATTAGGTCCTTGATGGGGACTGCTCTATGTATGGCCTACCATAAATATTTAGCAATCCAAACAATGTACACTGAGTAGGGAATTGGATTTTTCATAACACTTCCATTATGTGTTGTTTGCCTCTTTTGTGAACATAGTCTTTGACATATAGTTTCTGCAAGTTCATGTTTTAAAAATGCTTTCATTTTAAAACCAAACTGTTTTTGTCTGGAGAAAAATGAAAACAATAGTAGACAAATACGAAGAAGATACAGAGATCCCCCCCCCCCCAAGAAAACTGTCATTTTTTATGTCACCTTTGAAAGTTCAAGTGCCGGTTATTGACTCTTGTATTTGTCCTATTGCTGAGCCCCCAAATTATAGATGACCTGAACAGTCATCTTTTATATGAAAAAGAAGCTAATTCTCCCTAAAGAACAGGGAGGCAAAAATCCTGAGATGGGTAAATGGCAGTAAAAGATCAGTATGCCCTTTGCAGTAAGCTGGCAAAGAGACCTCAGAGATAACCGTAGAAGAATTTTCAAAATCACAGAAATTATGTTGGCAGGAAGGGCTGTAGGAGGAAAGAGATTCTCAGTGAGTTTATCTTGGACAAATGATGTTCTGCAAGCTAAGCCTATTTTATATAGCATGGGTTTCTGACAATTATTGCAGTTGGTCCTATTTTTATTTAGCAAATATATGGTTTCTCATGTTTTTGTATTTATCACTTGTCTTCCCTGACACCTTTTCACCTAGAAGTACCACATACTGTTAAGTAGATGGGAAATATATTATTACATTCAGAAACACAAAAGGAAGTCCAATGAACACTCATTATCACATATACGTGCAAAGCACAAGATTTGGACTCATCACTGTGTCTCACATAGGAGCAATAAGAGGCTCCTGTTAGAAGAGGACTGAAAGACTTGGGGTGGGGAGAAACATGACAAAAATACAATTACAGGAACAAAGGAGAACTAAGGGTGAAAACGGAGCTACAGAGCTAAGAGGGATGCTGAAGGTTTTGGGTAAATGTCCTTATAAAGCCATTTGCCCTGAATCTCAGTGATGAAATAAAACATGGGCACTCGGGTGGAAGAGCAAGTCACATAGAAGGGGAAATTGAGCTGGACTCAGACTTCTTTATAGCCAGCTACAATTCTAGAAATAGTGTCTATATAGGTGGCCCAAGAAGGTCATGTTCTCTCAGCCGCCCTTCATCTCTAAAGTAAATAGGAAGACAGTCTTAAGTAAAGCAGAACTGTAGGAAGACAACCTAAGTCTTTCTTAAAACCAGTACAACTATTACATAACAGAATGGAACATTGAAAAAGAAGGAGCAAGTCTATATAAAATGCTCAGGAACAGAGGAACTGTTCTGGAGAAAAGAGCGGGTCTAAGTATTTAACTCATCTAAATGTAGAACCAGTTTTTTTTAATGATTTAAATTAAATATTTCCAATATTTTTATGTTAATTTCATTTGACTCCAGATTGATATTTTAGAAAATAGTATGTCTGTGGTAAAGAAATTTTATCTGAAATTCACCCAAAATTTTAATTTCATTTCAGTTCTTTTCTTCATTGATATGTGAGAGAAATAATTAAATATCTGTGTTAAAAATAATGTTGTAGGGGCACCTGAGTGGCTTAGTCGGTTAGGCATCCGACTCTTGATTTCGGCTCAGGTCATAAACTCAGGGTCATGAGATTGAGCCCCACTTTGGACTCTGTGCTGGGTGTGGAGTGTGCTTGAGATTCTCTCTCTCTCCCTCCAGCCCCCCACTCACACAGTTGCGCTCTCTCTCTCTCGCTTTCAAAAATAAAAATAAAATAATAATAATGTTGTAATCTGAACCTGTTTTTCTGGGGTTTTTTCTTTCTTTTTTCTCTTATTTTAGTCTTTGTCCTTGGCATATTGGCATATCTGAGACCAGGTACACCAAATACCAATAGCAATTCCTTCATAGTGATGTGGATTTGCTTAATTTTAAACTTCCTTTTGTTGACTTGGCCTGTGTGATTGATTTTTTTATATTAAGCGCATCCTTTTTATAGCAAGTCATCTTTTAAAAAAAGAAGAATGTATACACTATTATGCTGAAAGTATGTGAACAAATTCTAAAGAAATGATTTTTTACAAATGATACTCTGTACAGTTTAGCCAACCAGGTAATTTTATGATTGAAGCTTACATCTTTCTTGAGTTTTTGTAAGTATGTCTTTTGGTAAATACCCTGTTGGTACCACACATCTATGTAGCAAATGGGTGTCTTGCAAACATCACGTAAGTATCTTGGACTCCATCTTGCTATGTAACAGCCTAAATATGTAAAGGATGATTTAATCACAAGTAGAATCACAGAGAAGTTCTGCTCATGCCACATTACTATTTTTTAAAATATCAACTTGACTTTCATATGTAAAAATAATAGGTAATAGGTAAGCAGTGCATTTCTATTTTCTTCAATACAGAAAAAATGCTTACTATCTTTCAAGTCTTAGAAATGGCCTTTTAAAAACTTGCAGTATTACAAACTCAAACTTTTAGCTTCCATAAAGTAACACTACAAATAAATTTGGTCCCTTCCTGGCTGTTGCTGGTTCACTTAGCATTTATAGTTCTCTAGGGTTGAAGTAAGGACAAGGCCAGGTGCGGTTTCCTAAGGCAAAGAGAGAGTAAGAACTGGAGAGACACTACATACCAGCATCACCTAATTCCTCAAACACTGGGTCACGCAGAGGCCTTATATTGATAACAGCATCTTACACTCATATGACACCAGGAACTGTTGATAAGATCTTTATGTCTAATCATCCCAGCCATTCCTATCGGTTGGTTTACACAGATGAAGAAACACCGAGGTTACGTAACCTGCCTAGTATCACAAAGCTAGTAAGTATCAGAGCTATGACTTGAACCCAAGAGGCTTGTCTCCAGAATTTATTTATATTGTTCATCTGATATCCCAGAGTATAATTTTCCTAGGTAACTAATAGCCATATTTTTAGTTTTACAATGGGTAGAATGGCCCTGTGAGTAGCATTACCATGAAGGATATACTCCCTAAGGTTAATATTATAAACATCCTTTAAAATTGTTCCAAAAGGGAAAGTACTTACTGACTGGTGGTGTTACCACCATACTTCCCATCTTTACTCTCTGGGAGGGTACCCTGTAAAGTGTGTGTGTGTGTGTGTGTGTGTGTGTGTGTGTGTGTGTGTCTGTCTGTCTGTCTGGAGGATTTGCGATTAAATGAATATGAGAAGAGGTAGTAGGGAAGCAGATGCTCTTGCTGGATGGATGCTCCTTTGGGGTTATATTGATAGTGTCATTAATGCTCTAATGGTCATAAAAATAGATGCTCTTACATCTTTATAGGAAGCATGGAGGTAAGCAGATAAGAGGAACAACATAAATCTAAAGACTAAAAGTATTAGCAACTAACACTATGCCAGTGTGAACCAAGAAATAATAGTCTCTGTAAAGAGCAGGACATGGATATTTGTTTTTATTGCGTAGCACTTAAGATTATTATGAGGCAGTGCTACTTATGTTCCTGTTGCCAACAGCATTTGTAAAATTGACAGTTTTACAGGGAGGATTGTGAGCAGCTATAAAAATATTATTTCTCTATAGATAAAAGTTCATTCCGATTTCCATCAACCCATGAAACATGGTTTAGGGTTTGATCAAAAGAGTCAGAAGCAATGGAGTCTGGAATCTCATCTCGGTTGTTGACTTTTTAAGTATGTGCAAGTAGCAGACCATATTTTCTTTGACCCCAGTTCCCTCTCCGACAGTAAGTTAAGAACCTAGAGATAATTTAGTCTTTCAGTCCTTTAGGCGACCATTTATTTCATTACAATGGCCATAAATATTTAAATATAACAATTGCATTGGCTCCCATTGAATAGTACATTAAAAAAAAAAGAAACATTTTACAGTGGCTGTTTGGAGGTGAGAGAAAACACAAAGTGCTAGAGTTCAGTTTTTGACAAAATATGTATAATAAGTATGGTATGTTTCTGCTGCATTGATATGGTCATCAATATGTTTATATATGCAGGTTCACCTTTCCAGTTAGAAAAGCTTTCTGAAAAAGTTTGACTTATATGTATGTACTCTAACTTACCTGAGAGGATGGAAAAATATAATCCATAAGGAATCCATAAAAAGGAAAATGAAAGAGTATGGAGAGTAATAAAACATGTGAGTTTGTGTGTTAGATAAGAAGGCGTTACTTTTGTAATCTAAAAAATGGAGTCAGATGAAAATTGCAAGAAAAAGTCAGCACTAGAGTTTGTCAAGAAGGATAATGGAATATAGAGGAGAAAGAGAAAGATGTTTAATAAGATTACCTTAAACTAGATTTTATTTATTCATTTTACAAACATATATTAAGCCCCTACTATATAGTAGGTATAGATGCTTGAACCATTGGGATAAAACAGATAAAAATTACAGTCTTTATGGATTTTAAGGTTTTACAAGAGGAGAAGAAAATAATAATAATAATATAATGGTATAGAACATTAAGAGGTGATAAATGGTATGGCAAAATTAGAGAAAGGCAAGAGGGTATGGAAGAATTATGAAATTAAGTTCCTAGACACTGGATCTGGATTATATGAAGCAGTGGAATTTAATGTTTTTAACAGAATGATGAGGAGATTATCTAGGCAATAATAGTTCAAGGGAAATTATTGATACCTGTGCTGGTTAATTTTATGTGTGAATTTGACTGGGGTAAGGAATGCCCAAGGTAGCTCATAAAATATTTGTGGGTATGTCTGTTAGGGTATCTCTGGAAGAGATTGGCATTTGAATTGGAAGACTGAGTGAAGAAGAAAGAGTACCTTCACCAGTGTGGGTAGGCATCATCCAGTCTGCGGAGGGCTTGACTAGAACAAAAATGTGGAAGAAGGGTGAATTCACTCTTTCCACTTGAGCTGAGATATCCATCTTCTTTTGCCTGTGGATATTGGTGCTTCTGCTTTTCAGGCCTCAGGACTCAGGCTGAATTATATCACTGACTTTCCCGGCTCTTGGGTTTGCAGATAGCAGATCATGGGACTTCTTGATTTCCATAATTGTGAGTCAGTTTTTATAATAAAATCTCCTGTGTCTCTATGACTGTGTCTGTCGGGGCATCCATCTATCTAGGAGGGAAGAAGCATACACTAATAGAGACTGCCTGTTAGGTACAAGATACTGGTGGCATAGACACTGGTATGTCTAATAAAAGGTATGCTGTTTTCCTGGGTAGAGGTGTAATATACAGTCTTTTACAATTCACCAGCCCTATATAAGAGTATGTACTTTTGTGCAGTTCCACGGTAATACATTACAATATAAAAAAATACCTCATTTGTGATTATGAAGAGTAGGGAAGGATGCTAGATCAAGGGTAGAAGTATTTCCTCTAATTCTTTTCCGGTAAAGATCATGCTTTCAGAAGAGAAAGATATATGGAAAGCCAATATTGAAGGTCAGACTTTCATAATTTGCAATCTTGGTTTATGGGGTAAGACTCATGGGCAAGGGGTACAGTACAGATTGCAAAAAACAAGGAAACTCTTGAGCAGGACATTGGAATTGTTTAACTGAAATTTCAGAAGGAAAGAAAAGAAAACAGCTAATAGGAAGAAACCTAAGTCTGACATAGAAAAACTGCCATTTTTTTGCAGAAATTAACAAGGATATAGACAGGGGAAAATAATGTACTCGTGTATATATCTGTGCCACAATAGATCACAAAAAAATATCTTAAACATTTTAATACTATCACAAGTATCAAAACTTGGTAGATAGTATGTTGCCTATGCTTGGGACATGGAAATAAAAACAATCGAATCAAAACTGATACATAGAGGGAAAGAACTGGGTATGAAGAAACCACCTTGTAGTGCCAGCACAGTAGAGAGAAGATAGCTGAAATTAAAAGGGGAGAGAAGTGGCAATGACTTTGGGAATGTACAAATCCACATGTTCTATAGAATATGCATGGAGAAAAAACTGCTTTTTAATGAGGTTCCATGAAGTTGTGCTATGAAATAGGCTTAATTTATTATCAATTAGCTACCCTGAGAGAAAATAAGACAGAACTGGCTTTCTAGCTTCAACCTTTTGGGTGTATTCTAGTCAATGTTCTTTGGGTATTAAGGAAAAGAGGCCCATTCAAACCAAAACAATAAATGTTGGGTTTTATTTTAGGGATACAGACTCTCAAAGAGCAGGGACTGAAAAATGGTTAAGTGTCACAGGAACTAGAAAACTGGGATGACTGACTCAATCACTTATATTTGTGCGTGTGTTCCATTTTCTTCTCTTTGCAGATTGACTTTGTTCTGTCCCCAAAGTAGTGATTACCTGTTATGAATAGGGTCAGACCAGTATGACCTTTCATTTTGTCTCTACCTAGCTAACTGATCCAGTTTCTTGCTGACTTAGTTTCATCATCTCTGGAGACACATCTGATTAGGACTAGTACATCTTTTCTTAACTTGTTATTGCCATCTAGAATTGTATACCCATTTATTAAAAATAAGAAATGAGTCATCAGTATTTTTGTAGTTCATAGTCCCTTAAAATTACTGATAATTTTCATACATATATGTGCTCATCGTGTCTCAGGTAGCTTATGATTTCAGATTGGTTCATTTTTCTTCCTGATGAACAGGGTTTTTTTTAAATGAATATTTATTGGTAATGAACTCATAACACTTTGTGCACTTGAAAACTTCTTTATTTAAGGACCTTTTGGGAGGAAGAAGCCTTTTATTTTTGAATTATAGCTATCTCTGGGGTGTGTTAAGTTTGAGACTTTAACCCATTTTCCAAGCTAACAATTTAGCCTGCTGCCATTTTATGAATATTGATGGAAAACACGAGATTCCTTTATGGAGTCAAATAACTCACTGCACCGCAGATAACATGAGATTCATATACACATTGGTTCTCTCTGCCCAACCCCTCATAGCCCTTGAGAGTAAAGGAGAGGGACTCAAGTGATTGCTGTGCACACAGTAGGTCTGTGTCCCAGATGAACACTGAACTCAGGAAATCCCCAGTGTTATAAGGGTTTGGGGCTGGTAACCTGCCCAAACTTTGCCTTGGAGGGAAACATTACCTGTATCACGCTGGTCAAGAAACAAACTGCCATCTCCGGAGATTATACTATCTCTGTCTTCCAAAGCTGTTTGCTACACAGGTATCCTTGAGAAGATAGCTCAGGACAAAAACGGCCAGTGTCTCTTTACAAGGTGTATAGAAACTGAAGAGATCCATGGAAAATTGTCTCCCAAGATTATGCTTTCAATTGTTGATTATTCTGTCTGCTATTTTATTTTTATTTCCTTTCTTATAATCTCTAGTATTTTTAATCTTAAGTAGCTTTAATGGTTTTTTTGTTTTGCAATTTTAGTATGTTTAACAGGGGAATTATTTTTATTTTTTAAATAGCCAAGCAATAAAAGCCTGGACTAGATTCCCCTTCATTTCCTCTCGTCTCAGTCTCTTTCTCTCTCTCTCTCTCTTTCTCTGTCTCGCACTCTCTCTCTCTCTCGTGTGTGTGTGTGTGTGTGTGTGTGTTTGTATGACTATATGCAGAAATCAAATTAATTCCAAGGGTGGAAACCACCAGGCTTTTATTGCTTGGTTATTGTCTCACTTGAAGGCAAAGCCATTCCTGACTATAATGCGTTAGCCATTGTAGACAATCTGTGTGTGAAAAAGAAGCACTGCCTGTTGGTCATCAATGCTGCCTTAACCACCCACACTCTTAGTGAATGTTTTGAAATCTTTCCATTTGTGTTTTCTGCTGCTGTAGTCTTGGTCTTTCCTGAATGCTTGACTCTGTTATAGGAACTAGAAAGTCATTAGATGGGATGATGAGTGGAGGGATACCTTGGCTCAACCTAACTCTTTTGTTCCCATCACCAATCGTATTAAAAACAAAAATCGTATTAAAAACACTTGGTTTTTACATCAGCCTTGTTCCTATTTGAGCACTTTTTCCTCCAACCCAATAATGTGCTATGTTTGCATTAGGGAAAGTAGAAGGACAGCTCTGATAATGTTCATTAGAAGTAATATAATAGATTGACTACTGTCCTAGACTCTTGGAAACATTTGCCCTTAAACAATATTTGAGTAATTCTTCAAGGATGAGCAAGACATTTCGGGGGGCAGGGGAGATTAACCTTAGTTTTAACTAATGAAAGCCATTTGGTAGAGTCTAAGAGTAATTTGCTAAGTAGTAACCTGGAGGCATCAAAGAAATAATTTTCCATATAAATTGCCTGAATTCTTCTCAAAAGGGTAATCAGACAAACTCTTTAAACTGGAGTAAAAGTAATAGCTCTTACCCTTTCTTGGGGTCATCTTTCAGAATGTCTTTAGAATCTGAACATTTCAGAAATAATCATATGCATATTTGTAAAAATATTGTGTAAAACTCAGAGGTGGGGGCAGGCTGCACAAGTTCACTGCCGTGTCTCACAGTTCAGTAGCCACTGGTTTTTCTTCCTTCCATCTTACATATTAGTCATATCGACCACTCAGTTATTATAATACATCCTGAACTTTTTTGATCCCTTACCTTTGCCATGATATTTCAGTAGTTACAAGTAACAGGGTTATTATTCTGATGAGCTAAAATCATTTGGTAAATGCTCTGTTGGTTGTTCATGATTTGAATAAGCTACAGTAGAAACCCTGCAGCAACAAAGCTATGGTTACAGTTTCAGATTGGCAGTAAGACTCATGAAACATAAATGAAGAGGCATTAATCTAATACTACAGTTAATTAGCTTCTTAGAAGTATACAAAACAGGAAATACAGAAAACACAACATCTTCATCTCATTAGGAGATCTGACAGGTACCCAAAACTGCAGCTTCTTTGTCTTCTTCTATATGGGGCATGTATGGCTCCCATGGTTGAGAACCAAAGAATGTGTAGATCTCCTTGACCTATAGAAGGCCATAGCCCCCCTGCCCACCAGTTTTATAAACCATTGTAGTCGAAGGCTTACATGCCAACTCATATCTCCCCTGACCCAGTAGTGACACACCGTGAAGATATAAACAACATTCTTCATTTGTCTTAAGTAGTGTTTCCAAGGAAAATTTTTCTAGCAGCCCTGCCTTACCCCAGGCCTAGTATTAGCCCTTTATTCACATTGTCCTTTGACCTCTAGTAGATTCTAATGTTAGATTGGCACACTAGTATGGAACACTACCGTAGTGTCAATTTCAAAGACGTCTACAATGTAGTGTGGATTATAAAATAACAAATTATAGTAAAATATAGGATGTAATCAGTAATATAGGAGGTGTCTAAATCAAATGCATCAGTTTGACTCTGATGAGGTTGATTGCGAAGACATCAGTAAACCTTCATGAAGAAGATAGCATGTAAGTGGCGGTTCAGAAAAGAGGCTAAATTTGCCTGATTTTTATTTTTTATTTTTTCTATTTTTATTTATTTATCTTTAAAGATTTTATTTATTTGTTTTTTATTTATTTGAGAGAGAGAGAGTATGTGAGTGGGGGGAGGAACAGAGGGAGAGAGAGCAGCAGACTCCTCGCTAAGCATGGAGCCCAATGCAGGGCTCAGTCCCACAACCCTGAGATCATGACCTGAGCCAAAATCAAGAGTCAGAAGCTTAACTGAGCCACCTAGGCTCCCCTGCCTGATTTTTATATTACAATGAACAAATGTTTTGAGGAGGTATAACTTCTTAATATAAAGGTGATCTTTCTTAAGTAGTGTTACACATGGTTCCACATTAATGTTAATCAGCCCCACAAAGTTCCCTCCAAATATGTCTAATCTATGGAGCAAGTATAAAATTTTAAGTGTCTCCTATTTGTGCTAGGTATGACATTAAAGTAGGTTCAGTTTTGTGTGAAGAGACTGAAAGAGAAACTAAAACTTCTCATGGAACTAGTACATAGCAGGCACTGTGCTGAGTGATTACAAATGCTGTCTTCATTATCTCCAACTTCGTAACAATTCTGTGAAGTCAATATTCTGTCCATTTAAGTTGGAGACCTTAAAACAGAGCCATCAAAAAGTTGCCCAAGCACTCACATCTGGTAAATGCTAGAGCCAGGATGTTAACCAATTAAAAGGATGTATTTTTTACCAATATACTGTGGTGCCGAGACCACGTTGTAAGAGGTGCCTATACAAAGTACAGGATATTCGGGAAGGGATAAACATAATTTTGGAGATTAAGGACAGCGTGTAAGAAAGAACACTGAATGAACTAGGGATTATTAGGGGAGAGCTGCCAGATATGAATAATACTGAGACTCACTCTAGGTTCTGAGCCAACAGAGATGAAGTGCAAGGATTTGGATGAAGGATGGAGTACATCCAGTATCAGTGTTATCCTCCAAAGCACACAGCTTGCTGTTCACGTTGAGTGTGAAAATGTGGCTTGGACCTAAGGGCAAGGAGAGGCTTTCTGACTCTCCTTTATGAGCTGATCTCCCTTAGCTTATCCAGATTCAGACCTAGCAGTTTAATAACAGTAATTTCTTATAGTCAGGAGGATTGTGGAGGCCTTTAATGGTCTTTAATGGCGAGCTTGCTACGTAGGTAAAATTGAAGAGAATGTCTGCCATTTATAGACATTCTTGTCATCTGAGAAAGAAATTGCTGAGAGGTCAAGACACATATGATCAGTAAATTTTGGAATATTAACTCTGACCATTAGAGAGGAGTGAATATTAGGATGGATTTGCCTATGTTAATCACTCTCTCTGCATAGAAGAGAGAAGAGAATGTGAGTAGATTTGAATAGAGAACGAAAATTGTGTTTCCTAGACTCATCTTTCCTGAAAAAAGAAATAAAAGTATCCGTATGTTACCCTGTGGGTGAAGGAATATTCCCATTTCTCCATTCCTGCAACTTGCAGACACTGGAAAGAAAAAACAGAAATGAGAAGGGAAAATAGCAGCTGCTTTCAATTATTTAAAAGGCCCTAATGTGGTAAAAGAAAAGGCCTCATTCAGAAGACAAATGTTGATAAGTTAAGGCAAGCCAGAGTTCTGCTTATTATAAGAAAGACTTTTCCATGAATTAGAGCTAGCCATTAGAACGATCTGCTTCAGTCTTGCATTAGCAAAGACTTATGCCAAAATAGCTCATAATTAATGTTCCAATGACCAGCAAACTGAGGAAGATTTCTTCTAATGAAAACCTTGAATCCTTACTTATCTTTAATACTTTAGGGTCTTGACTCTTCCCGCTTCTTAAATACTTGGATCGCTTTTCATCTTTTTAAAAGTCAGTAGAGTCATTTATCAGAAGCCTTAAAGTAAAGGCTGATGATCATTTTTTTCTTTCTCAAAGCAGAGCACATAGTTTTCCAACATTGCAATAGAGAGACTAAAGTATTTAAAAAGTTCACCACTTGTTAGCATTAGAAGAACCGAAATATTACTTGCAAAATACTTTACGACTTTCACTGTGAATTGAGAAGATATTGTACCATGGTGACTTCTAGGTCTTTTCCAAATCCAAGTCCACATGTAGTGATTTTCCAGTTGTGCAGAAAGAAATTATAATAATCAAATGGCTTTTAGCTCTGAGTAATAGGAAACTCAAATTGACTTAAACAACAGAAAATTTATTTTCTCACAAAACAACAAGTCCAGACATAGGGTGGTTCTGGAATTTGTTGATTCAGTGGCTCCCCTGTGTCGTCATAGATTCGGGTTCTTTTCTTCTCTGATTTTTCCATTGTGTGTCCAGCTTTATCCCTGGGCTGGTTCCTCGCCTGGCTTCCAGATGACTGAGGCAGGTCCAGATGCTTTATTGGCCTAGGAGAATCCTGGGGTCACTCTGGGAAGAAGGAAGTCTGAGTGAATAAATATTTAGGCCTTTTTCTGTTTTGTATATAATTTTATCCAGATTAAGTACCCATTCTCTATATTCTGTATACCTTGATCAAAAAAAATATATTTACGAATCTTGTCCATTACTAGAAAATTTTGAGGGCCACTTTACATAGTACATGTAAAGAAATAACTTGTGATTTTATGAGCCAATCTGTTTCCATTGCTAAAATTAATTTACTTACAATATAAAAAATATTATCTAGCACCATTATTTGAGACATCTGCATTACTGCAAATGAAACCAAGACAAAAACCTGAATTTTCACTTTTTCTTTAAAAAAAATTCATCCAGAGATATTTATTATTCCTTGAAAAATGTCACATGAGTAAAAAATATTTAAGATATATATGCAGTGAGTTAATTAAATGCTCACTATAAAATAAAATTGTGAGTAATGCAATTTGAATTTTATTTCAGAAATACAATTATTTGTATTTTCTTTCCTGAGTAGTTATACTTTTAATTATTGATTTCCTTTAAATATATTTAAATATATTCAATTGCCATATATTATAACCAGGCTTTACATTTACCATCAGTTTTTATCTGAGTCAAGTAACACATAGCATAAATCTTATGTACATATCACAATTGAAATTCTATTCCTGTAAGTAAAACGCTGTATTTTTAAAGAAGATATGTGCTAAATTGGCATCATAGGGTTTCATTTGTTCAAATCTTTGGCTCAAAAATATGATAAAATATCTTAGAATTTCTTCTTACTTCTTTTAATAGTTTTACTTCTGTTATCCACTGGTACTATTGGAGATATATCTAAACGGTGAGAGTTCGATGGATTTTTACATTCTTTAAGAAACCCAGGAAGATATACAGTGCAGGATAAAATAAAAGGTTATTAACATCTGCCTGTGTTCTACAATTTCATGCATTTTAATAGGTGGTCATGTGCCATCTATTCTCTCTTACTATAAGCTTAATGAGGACAGGGGCTGTCTTGTGCAAATAGTGCCTAGTACATGCCTGGCTGATAATGAGAATTTCTTTATCATCATCATAATAGTCGCTACAACGTATTAAACACATTTTTAATAGTAAGCATTTATAAAACAAAACCAGGCTTTTTTCTCATCCTTACAGCACCATGGCTATTATTTTTTCCTGCTTTATTGGAATATAGTTGACATGCAACAATGTGTGTGTTTAAGGTGGCTGCAGGACCATCGGGATGACCCAACCTCCTTCAATTTTACTGTTTCCCCATCCTCAACTTCCATTTTATAATCTAAGATGTCTTCTGAGTTTCAGGCCCCTCATGACTGCATTGCAGCCATCAAGAAGGAGAAAGGATATGGAAGGGTGAACCCTTCCATAGTGCTGATTTCTGGAAACTTTCAGGTTCCTTTGACCAGGGCTTAGTCATAGAGTGAAGCCTAGTATCAAAGGAGGCTGGGAAATGTACCCTTCATTCCATGTGCACAGTTAAAAATTGAGGGTTATATTACTAGAGAAGTCAGGGAATACGGGTAATGGCAAATAAAGTTGATGCCACAGACAGAAAGGAAAGATATCACACAGTAGCTAGAGAGAGGTGCGTAGCTCTTGTTTGCTTTTTTGTTGTTAGTGCTTCTTTTCTTTGCTGTTTTCCTTTTTTTCTCCTCCTCTTTCTTCTTCGCCTCGTCTTCCTCTTTTTCGTTGCTGTTCTTGCTCTCATTGTTAATGAGAACAACACGGGCGTATTTAAAGGCTAAGGAGTGGTATCTAATATGTAGGCAGACATCTAAAATCAGGACTGGCATCACCTATGTCCTTGAGTTCCAGTGTACATTTGAAACAGATCCTGACTATGATTCTGTTTTTCATGCTGCTTCACTGGCAAGTACTCTTCCCAAGGCGCTCATATACAAGAGCTGTATTTTGCTTATTATTCCATGCCTAGTTTGATTCACTCTAATTTTAATAAAGAGAAAGACTCTCACAATTTTATTGCTAGTTTAATGTGATTCACTGGTGCACATTGTTTTCTTCTAATCACTGTTTAAGAAAGCTACCTAAGATGACCTGATGCCTGTCAAGGCAGTCAGACAGCTAATACAGAGTGCTGTCCTATGCCAGCCCTGATAATACAGCTTAAAAAGGATTATATAATATTGTAAGTAATTAATAATTGCTATAGGAGAGAAGGTCCCTCAGAACTCACCATTTCCTTTTCGTAAAATGGAGCAGTTTGGGTCTTTGACTTCAGCCTGGAAAGGCTACCTACAAACTGTAGGTACTGTATGTCTAGATTGGCACCAAATGGCTGCATTAGAGCTGCTGCAAACTAGTGGAATCTCAGTTTTACTAATATTATAATCCAGAGTTTCTGCATCAAGTCCAGGGGTTCAGATATGGAACCCTGAAACACGAAGAGCCTAAAGTACCACCTTCTGGAGGCCCAAGATGCTACTAATTGCAAAGAAGTAGAAGGTTAACCTTCATAATCTTTCTGCCTGAACTGTGCTAGGTGTAGCGCTGATATCTCCACTCAGGCATGAGACCCTTTGCCAAGGTGTTAGTCAAGTGGGCTAGGGTTTGGGAACAGATGTTCTGGTGCTTTTTGGACTTGGGACATTAGGCACTAATAGACGCATACTAGGCAAAAGTGTAGAATAATAGAAAGTTAGGAGTGGGTGGTGCTGGGTCATTTACTCATCATGAAGAAATGTCCTATGTTAAGGGAATAAATAGGCCCATCAGAAGTCCTGGATTGCTCTGATCATTCAGGCTGCTTAATACATGCCAATATCACATCCTGGGTGGAGGGGTATGGGTTTTCCTAAATATAACTCCCATTTAATAGCTAAATAAGGGAAGTTGAGTAACATGTGAAGATTACTATCAGTACAATGAAAATGTGGTACTCACAGTGGCAGTGGGACTGGATAAGCACAATAGAGGACAAAATCAACAACTCTTTAGTCTTAGAATTTGGGAGAATTGCTATTATTGCTTCTTATCCATAAAGATCAAGTCAAAATATGTTGAACTGGGAGGAAGTGACCCCTCCTCCTGGCGCTGCACTCGTTCCTTCTAGTGATCAGCATTCTGACAGCATGACTTCATAATCCTAAACTTTGGCTAATGACCTTACACTGTGGCTGGGAATCCGTAAGAATGTGTTCTTGAAAGTCAGTTCCGTCAGCTGAAAGTGAACTATTAAAACGTGAAGAGGTCTCTGGCAGCAGCTGAACGAACATCTGCAGTTTTAAATCCTGGGCCACGTAAGATAAAAGATACACACTGACTCCTACAACCTCAAGGGTTGTGGTGCAACTTTTATTGTTTAGTAACTTTACAATGGGCAGAAGAGTAGAGAGGGTCAGAATAGATGGAGTTGTAATTAATATCCCCTTTCATATGTGCTTTTTTTTTTAATTCAGTGTAATAATTTTTGAGGTGATGAGAAATTGTTTGGAAATTAGGGATCAGGAATGGATTCTAATAGACTCCTGTCTGGCCTGCTACACTGAATATCAGATTGGCTTGATGATGCATTAAGAAATGAAATGTTATGGGGCACTGGGTGGCACAGTTGGTTGAGTGTCTGATTTTTGATTTCTGCCTCAGGTCATGATCTCAGGGGTCCTGGGATCGAGCCCCTCATTGGACTCCACGTTCAGTGGAGTCTGCTCGATACTCTATCTCTCCCTCCTCCTCTGCCCATCCCACTTGTGTTATCTCTCTCTCTTTCAAATAAATAAAATATTTTTAAAAAACGTTGTGATATATGTTTATGATGCAATAATTTACCTATGTGGCAATATAGGGAATTTCTGAGTGTTGATGGGCTGGCTTTAAAAAAAACTGTCTTAAAAAGCAGAAATCACAGATCTGCCCTCTTCTAATCACGTGGCTTCCTGGATCACCAACCTTCAGGCCCACCTCCACGAAGAACAATTGGAGTCACGAGGTCAGCCTCACACACAGCAGCTCTTCATTTTTATTCTTGATCACCAGCATAGCCCTTACCCTGCTGCTTTGCTGTTCGGCCAGTGAACCTAAGAAATCTAACACTAGCTGAATCTATGCTTAATAATATATGAAGATAACATATGTCAATGTGGAAATAATGACTTACATGTGGATTTTCTCCATGACCAAAGCAGCAAATAACATAAGTTATCAAACATCACAGATGCTCCACAGAGCAAGAGTAACGAGATTTTTTTTTATCTCTTGACATTTTTGTGTGGTAATATTCTTTGTAAGATACGAAGGGGTCTAACAAAATCAGATGACTTTTTCAATGGTGTCAGTTTGACCAAAGTAGATGAAAATCTAAAGGTGGCTGCCCTAAAATAAATTTCATCTCATTTCATAGTAAAGATAAATGCCATAGGAGAAATATCACCAATTAATGCTTCCAGAGCAGATGATATCTGAGATGTTGCTGCTGGAGCTTTCTTCTGCTCCAAGCCAGAAAACTAGCTTAACAATTTTAACAATACCTGGCCTCACCAATGTTCCATAATAATGACCTTCTTAATTTTTTCACCAAGTGATAAACAAATTTGTATGATTTTTTTATGACAGGACTCTGATGGGAAATCCACATTTTTAAACAGAATTTTTTTCCTTGAGTAATAGCTCCACACTAACCCAAAGTGTTTTGGGAATGGGCAAAGCAAAAGTGCCCTTTAGTTTTGATACCTTCATGTTTTTATTGGCAACGATTTGCCACCGGAAAAAAATATTGGAGTCTTTATATCCTATAACATTTATTAGTGAATGGAAAACCAATTGACATAAAAGTTTTATCATTTCTTCCTGTATACTTTTATTCTAAGTTTAGTGTAAAAATAGAGGATATGTATAAAAAATGATGGCAGAATTTATCATTATTTACTGCTTCATAGGTTTTTTATCTTATTTTTATTTATAAAAGGCTTTATAGAGGTATAATTGATGTACACATTGAAAATGTACAAGATGTAAAATTTGGTATGGTTGGTGTATATATAAAACCTGAAACCATCACCAAAATCAAGAAAATGAACTTGTTTATCACCCCTAAACATTTCCTTGTTTCCCTTGTAATTCCTGCCCCTTCCCTATCAAACAACCACTGTTCTACTTTCTGTCACTGAAGTCTAATTTTCCTATTCTAAAAATTTTTTAAAGATCAAAACATACAGTGTATACTCTGACTTCTTTCACTCAGGTAAATATTTTGAGATTCATCCATTTTTGTATATGTATCAGTAGTTCATTGTTTTTAATGCAAAGAACTATTCCACTGTACGGATGAACCATGCATTATATGTAGTATTGCATTTTTCCCATGAGCAGTCGGTGGTTGGCTTGTATCTGTTTCTTTTTATAACATGTCTTTTTGTTCGTTTCATTGGTTTTAATGTTTTATCATGGGTTTTAAGCACTTTGATTATGATGTGCCTTGGAATAGTTCTCTTCACGTTTCTTGTCTTGATGTTTATTGGGTTTCTTGGATCTGTGGGTTTATAGTTTCCATCGAATTGAAAAATTGTCATCATTGTTTCTTCGAAAAAATTTTACTGCCCCTTTCCCTTCTCTTCTTCTTCAGGGACTCCATTATATTTATATAAAGCAACTTAAGTTTTAAGTTTTTAATGCATATGTCTCTGTAGTAAATTATTCAGTATGAAATCACATGAGTACTATCTGTCTGTTCAATTAGTCTTATACTGTCCTACATGCATTTAAAATAAATTTTGATTTAATGTTTGCAAAATCAATTTGCAAAAGTACAGGCTTAAAACAGATGTTTATTTGATTTTCCTTTAAATCTAATACATTGATCTCATGAAATTGCTTTCTAGCATATGATTGAAAATCCATTGATTTAATGCATCAGAATTTTACATCCTAAATATACACTCTGGGATTATGGCATTTTTTGGTCTGTTTTTCCATACTGTTCAAAAATATTAAATGACAAATATTTTTGTGTTCATAATTTTAAATGTGTTTTATGCTTGAAATGTTGCCCACTAATGATATAGAAGTGGCCAACATTAGAAGATACCTAATGTATATTATTTTGACCTTTTACCCTCTGAAATTGGAGGAGGTATGTGGCCATAGTGACAAAATTATATGAAAATGTTCCATTGACACCTTTTGGTAAGATGAAAAAGTAACAGTATGGAAACATTTGACATGCAGATCATATACAGATATATTAGGATATATTATAAGAGCTTTAAATGTATTTTCTTCCATTGGCTTCTCTAACCTGAGTTTATAGGACTTTATATAAGAATAGGTAGTAGACTCTATAAATTAGAGACCTAAACTCAATTTCCAAACCCCTTCTAACTAGAAGTTGCCATAAGACAATGAAAGTTAAAGGCTGGTCTCTGCCAGTGCCACCTCTTCTCCTTACTCCTTCTTTCTGTCTGGAAGAGGCTATCCGGGCATAAAAGTGAGCAGCCATTACTAAGCGTACTAAAAAAGGAAGATAGAAGGAGTTTCTTTCTGAAGGCGTTGTTACACTTCTGTAGCAGCCATTCCTGGTACTTCTTGGTACATGAGTCAAATAGATTCTTACGAAATCTAGTACAGGTTTTCTTTTACTTGAAGCCAGATGCGTTCCTAGCTGATACAGGAACACCATCATTAATGTCTGCTTTGCATTGGTTTGTAGCTTGGATTAGATTTCATGACAGCTTCTGTTATCTGCTTGAGAGTAACAACAGGTGTTTGGTGACTTGACTCTGGTCTGGCCTCCTGTATGGGGCCTTGAATGCACATTTCATTTTGTCTCTCTTCAGCAACTAGAGAAAGCTGTGTGCAGTTCTGTATTATATGTTGTCTTATAATGAAGCAGGATATGGTGCACGAAAGTCACTTATGTCTTCACTATACACTAAGGAACATTAGTCTGTGTTGAAATTAGCTCCAGTTTTTTGTATGGATTATATGTGCCGTACATGTGATCATTTATAGGTGTGTAACTATCACTATTCAGTGATGAAACCTGGGGTGATTTCCAGCTCTGGAGAGTTGGGGTCTCATTACTGTAATCTAAGTTCCTAGGTGGCAAGATTTTAGCCTTTCTCATGTTCACAGTTTCAGCTGCTTCTAGCTTATGAATGACAATCTTAAGTGATTGATAAGCAGTCTCTGCCATCATTGTGCTCTGTCTCCTCAATCTGATGGCTTCATGCTGCCTTTTGTGGAGCCCTGTGTTTATTTCCTCGGGGCTGGGATGACTCCCGAGACCTGGAGGGCTCTAGAAACCTAAGCCTTTAGAGAAAAAAGACATTTCATAATCAAAAAAACTTTTTAATTTAAGAATTGAAAGCATCAAGCATAGGATAACGTGCCTAGAAGGACACCGAAGACCTTCCCTCCATTTTTTTTTAAGATTTTATTTATCTGAGGGGGGTGGGAAGCACAGAGGGAGAGTGGGAGGGAGAAGCTCCCCGCTGAGCAGAGAGCCTGACATATGGGGCTTGATCACAGGACCCTGAAATCATGACCTGAGCTGAAGGCAGACACTTAACCAACGGAGCCACCCAGGCACCCCTGAAGACCCTCCATTAACTTGCTTCCCTTTCCAGCATCAGTTTATCATGCTGTGTAGTACTTGCATGCTCTAAAATCAGACTTGTATTTTCTGAATTTTATGGCTCAGAGATTTAAATAGTCTTAATTTTAATTAAGGCAGTGGTCTATCCCTGTCTCTCCCTTAGTCCATTCCTTGTAACCTTCAAAGTCATGTGTTAGAGTTTCATTTTACATCCATATACTTGCTTTCTCCCTACATATTTTGCATGCTATCTCCCCATGAAACATGGAATTCATGATTCACATATTCTGCAAACTTTTGCTGAGCCTAAATTATTCTAGGTACTGGGGATACAAGTGGATGTCTTTAACAATTATCTATCTATCTATCTATCTATCTATCTATCTATCTTAAAAGCTTCCCAAGAATGCTGGTTTTCACAAGGCTTAAAAATCACAAGTGGACTACATCAGAATCCCTAAGTAGTTTTACAGAGTGCTTCTTGTAGACATGTAGAATTCTTGCCATATTTTACTGCTTTGTTCCTTACCCCATCCCCACCGCCATCTTTTAGAATGTGAAAGAGCCTTACATAGCCTTTCTACTCAAAATCCACATTTTCCCCTGAGAAAGTCAATGAACAGAGAGGTAGAGTAGTGTGGCCAAGATGGTCACTCCAGTACTGTTATTACACAGTTGGTTTTTCTAAGTCCCGGGGTAATCCTCTCTTACATGAAAGAAAAAGAACATCCTTTTGTAAAATGTTTCCCATTACACAAATAGACCCTAGTGGAAACCATGAATGTCTTCAGTTGTTCTCTACATTTTCTTTCACACTTCGCCATTTATTTTCTGTTTTCTTTTCATGGGCAATGTCTGGAGACTCATGGTTATCACACAGTCATGGTATTTTATTTTCAAAACCACATTCTGGCTTCATTAATTTTCCCTACCACACCAGCTACTCAAGGATACATTTCAAAATATGATTTTGAGATGGGACCATCCTCTGGAACAGCTGTCAGAATCCTTCTCTAAAGGTTTAAGGGCCAAGAGCAAATCATAAGGTGCCATTATGAGTATTCCGGTGGTAGGTCTGTTTATTGCTTTGGTTGTGTTGATGGTTTCATGGGTGATGGTTTCACACTTCTCTCCAGACTCATCAAGACATATACATTAAATATGTATAGCTTTGAGTATGTCAGTCATACCTCAATGAAGTGGTTTTTTTTTTTAAAGGAATAAAATTTAAGAAGCTTATAGACATATTTATGCCCTATGAGCTGGTGACTTTATACTTTGTACCAGGGCACAAATGTTCAACAAGTGTTCTTAATAATCGCATTATTATTTATAAAGCTTGTGAAGAAAATATAAAAATAAAAGGTTTTTTTAAAAAAATAGTATTCCTATATATCTTCTAATTGCCCACAGTCGTAACAACACCAACAACCAAAGTCTGGGGAGTACTTTTTGATTTACAAACTCTGTTTATATAGTCTCTCATTTGATTGTCACAACACTTTCTACAGGGGAGCAAATATGTTAAGAGGAAAAAGTGACTTGCCCGAGGGCACGCAGCTAATAAGTTCTCAACCAGTGATTAGATCTAAGATTCTTGGATGGCAGCTTCAGGGTCTCACATACGTTATAGGACTCCTGAGGAAATCAGAGTGCCTTTTCATGTTGAATGTAATAGCGATTGGTGTTCTTTAGACGGATCTGCTGCTTTTTCTCTCAACAATACAAGTGGGTGATAAAGCTTTTGTTTCATAAAATACGGAATTCATTTTAAACTACCAAATTTCCATAACACTACTGAATGAATAGGCAAACTAATCATTACATGTTGATAGATTTGTTGGTATTGCCAACGGAGTTGTTGTTTTCCTAATTATTTTAATATAGAGGTTTTAAAAATTATTTTTGTAATGAGATGCTTTTTTCATTATATATATTTTATGTTCATTTAATTTTTTATTGACATATAATTAAGTGTTGTTAATTTCACATGTGCAATATAATGATTCAATAATTCTATACATTACTCAGTGCTCATCACGGTAAGTGTACTCTTGATACTCATTATCTGTTTCATCCATTCCCCCACCTTTCCTTTGTCAATCACGAGTTTGTTCTCTGTATTTAAGAATTGCACTCTTTCGTCTCTTTTTTAGTTTGTTTATTCATTTGTTTTGTTTCTTAAATTCCCCATATGAGTGAAATCATATGATATTTTTCTTTCTCTGTCTGACTTATTTCACTTACCTTCATATCCTGCAGGTCCACCATGTTGTTTCAAGTGGCAAGAGCTCATTCTTTTTTATGGCCAAGTAATATTCCACTGTATATATAGACCACATCTTCTTTATCCGTTCATCTGTTGATGGACACTTGTGTCACTTCCATATCTTGGCTATTGTAAATAATGCTGCAGTAAACATAGGGGGGCATGTATCTTTTTGAATTAGTGTTTGTATTTTCTTTGGGTAAATGCCTAGTAATAAAATTACTGGATCGTATGGTAGTTCTATTTTTAACTTTTTGAGTAACCTCCATACTGTTTTCCACAGTGGCTGCACCACTTTGCATTCCCATCAACAGTTGTACAAGGGTGTCTTTTTCTTCAGATCTTTACCAACACTTATTTTTATCTTTTTTATTCTAGCCATTTGACAAGTGTGAGGTGATATTTCCTTGTGGTTTTGATTTGCATTTCCCTGATGATGAGTGACACTGAGCATCCTCTCATGTGTCTGTTGGCCATTGCTGTCTTCTTTAGAAAAATGCCTATTCAGGTCCTCTGCCCATTTTTAACTGGATTATTTGTGGTTTTGGTGTGGATTTTTATAAGTTCTTTATATATTTGGGATATTAACCCCTTATTGAACATATAATTTCTCCCATTTGGTAGGTTGCCTTGTCATTTTGTTGACAGTTTTCTTCATTGTGGAAAAGCTTTTTTATTTAAATCATTGATAAATGCTTTTTTAAGACGTTAAACTTGAAACTGTAAACTTTCACTGGTTTTAAATGCATTTCTAATTACTTTCTTGGTATCCAATCATACCCCTCACGAAAAGTGATAGGTTTAGTTCTCCTTTCAAATACTTATACCTGCTGGAATATAAAATGGCACTTTTGACAAAAGAATAGACAATTTCTTATAAAGTTAAAACTGCATCTACCACTTGACCTGATACCATTTGTAAGTATTAATGCAAGAGAAATAAAAACATGCCCACCAAAAGAATTACACCCGAATTTTTCTAGCAGCTCTATTCACAATAGCTAAGATTAGATGCAACCCAAGTGTCTATCAACAGAAAACTGATAGATGAATGTGGTTAATTCTACAATGGAATTAAGTGCAGCAATACAAAAGAAGGTTCTACAATATAGATTGATTTCATAGACAAGCTGAATAAAAGAAGCATTTTGTTCTAATGATAGCTTTGTATGCTGAGTATTTATAATTTTTTTAAAAAGATTTTATTTATTTATTTGCTGGAGAGAGAGAGAGCAAGAGAGAGCACAAGCAGGGGGAGCAGCAGGCAGAGTGAGAGGGAGATGAGCAGGGAGCCTGATGTGGGACTCAATCCCAGGACCCTGGGATCATGACCTGAGCCAAAGGCAACCACTTAACCAACTGAGCCACCCAGGTGTCCCTATATGCTGAATATTTAGATTAATTTTACTTGATTTTATTAAATATTTAAGGGTATAATTTCACCACTAACTTCTGTATCTATATCTGTAGCCCAGCGATTTTTGACATATACTTTTTTTTATATTTGTATATTGTTAATTCCAGTTATTCTTCTTTAAGCCTTGATTTTTAAAAAGATGAAAAGTGGAAGGTGTATAGCAGTTAGAGGGCCATATGAGTTCTGAAATCCTGCTGGGCAGATGTTGCTAGGTCCCCCTCGTCCAGGATAGGCGCTTGGCTAGCCCCAGGTTTGCTCTGAGAAGAGTACTAAGTCTGTTGCTCGCACCCACTCTTGACTCCACTTTTGCGATGTACTTTTTTCCCATTATCCTCCTTTGCCAGATCTGCAGAGTTAGAATTGGAAAGTGGGGGCACCTGTGTGGCTCAGCCGGTTGGGCAGCCGACTCTTGATTTCAACTCAGGTCATGATCGCTGGGTCTTGGGATGGAGCCCTGTGTTGGGCTCTGTGCTCAGTGGGGAGTCTGCTCAAGGATTCTGTCTCTCCCTCTCCCTCTGTCCCTCTCCTCACTCTCAAGTGAATAAATCAATCTTAAAAAAAAAAAAAAAGAATTGGAAGATGTGCCCTTCTTGATAGCCAAGGAGATTTTCCAACCTGTTCTTTGCCTTTGGGGAAAGAAAAGCTGGGGACCTGATACATTTTCACATCTCAAATATCTCAACCTTTAAGAACTGTTGGGCATTGCTTTTGCTAGTACATTTCTTTTTTCAAAGGTGGATCAATTCTTTTCTCAAAAGCCACCTTCACAATTCTTTTTGAGATATAAATCTCTATATATTAAATTTCTGGTAAATTGGGTATATCAGGTATCTATATAACAAGGCATTTAATCTTTCTAGAGCCATTTAGGTTTAGGAGAAAGGTCCACTAGACACCATGTAAATACTTTCAAAAAGTGTTGACAAATGGGATTGCCATACTCTTTAAAAAAAAAAAAAGATTTTATTTATTTATTTGAGAGAGAGAGAGAACATGAGCAGGGGGAGGGGCAGAGGGAAAAGCAGACTCCCCACTGAGCAGGAAGCCTAACATGGGGCTTGATTCCAGGACCCCAGGATCATGACCTGAGCCAGAGGCAGACACTTAACTGACTGAGCCACCCAGGCATCCCAGGATTGCGATACTCTTGATTTGGTGTTTACCTGGAACCCATTTCTTAATGTTTGCATGCTGTGTTTGGTCTTTTTCCTTCAGCCGCATTTAAATGGCTCATCTTTCATTTGGTGAACAACTCTGACTTTGAAATTTATCTTTGTTTTCCTTCTAGTTTGGAAACCAGGCAGTCTTATTCCAAGCTTATCAATTTCCTGAATCACTGAAACAAATGCAGCTAGCAAGAGTCAGCTCACACTTCACAGTTTCAGTGTTCTCTTTCAAAATCTCATTATCCAATATCACCAATTTTTAGGGGGAAATGTCCTGTTTTAGGTTATTTTAGGCAACAGTTTTACCAAGTATTTCATAACTAAAGGAGTCACTATTTTACAGCCTTCTAGTGTAGAGACTTGGTAGAGAATAGCAGACCAGGATGTCTGGGAAACTCAGAAAGGAGAGGAAGAGAAAATGAGTCTCATCATTGCTTGGGGCTAGGGGTTTATATTGGAAAGGGTCTAAGGCATGTGTTCCTTCAGGAATCCGTGGTACGGTCCAATCAGAGCAAGTGTCAGGTGAGCAATAGCTGTTATTCTGTAAATTACCAAAGGTAGGGGTTTTGATGCCGGCATCAGCTGAGGTTTGCTTGAAGCTAATGTTCTGGAACATGTTTGGTATCTGGCTCTTCTTAGGTATAATCAGATGTTTAGAACCCAGGACAAAACTCAGAGAGTGATTAACTTTCTTGCCTCCCCCTTGGAGTGGGAACATAGCTTCTTTGGCTTACTCAGTAGCAAAATACAGAATCTGAGTAATGGGACCTAGCAGAAAAACAGCAGAGACAGAGCCTTTTGGAGTCCCTTTACCTTCCTTACTTCAATTTGACCATTTTATAGCAAAGGAATTTCTGAGAAATACACCTTATAGAAATAATTTACTTTACTAAAAAAATCAGTTTGGGAAATTGAAAAAAACCGTCTAAAGATGGCAGATTTTTTGTTTTCTGCTTTGCCTGTTTTTTTATGAATTATGATTGTCGGCATTTGAGGAATTTGTGGACGGGTCAAGGAAAAAGCTATGACCATGACAGGCACCAGCACACCAAGCTTTAGCTGGCCGTGCCATGACAGGATTCTGTGTGGGGGACGTCCCTGACAGCACAAGTCCGTCAGTTTGTCCAAAGGTTTTAGGGGTCTGCTACTCAGAAGAGGAGGGAGATAGGACTCCTAAGGGAGAAGGGAACCTGAGAGTGGGCGCAGGGATAATGTTGCTTAGCTTCCTGGTGGGAGTCTTCAGGACTCCCTGCGGCAGCTTGGGATTTATAACTGCAAAGCCCCATTAGATCGATAGGTAACAGCTTTGGCTGAGGTTTCAGGGGTGCAGTCAAAGCATGAAGACTCTAAATGACTAAACATGTGCTTGTTTATGTTATTTTTAAAATAATTAGATGTGCAAAACTTTGATGCTGGCAGGCTTTTGAGCTGAAGGGTCTCAGTCTGCAGTGAAGAAATAAACAATCTGGGAGCCAATACACAGAGGCCATTTCTTACTCATTCGTATAACCACGATGCAGTGGAAAGAACTAGCAGGTTAGGATAATGGAACCTTGGCCAGTTTGAGCTCTGATAAAAAGTTTTTGGGGATTTGGTTAAAAATGTCACTAAGTATCTCTGAACCCGATATCCCTCTTCTCTGAAATAGATTGGGTTAGACCAGGGGTCCACAAACTATGGCTTGCTGGCCTAATCTGGCCCACTACCTGGTTTTGTAAATATTGTAATGGGGCACAGCCACATTCATTTGTGTATGTATTGCCTGTATGTGTATGGCTGCTTTCCTTCTGCAAAGGCAGACTTGAGTAGTTGTGAAAAAGACCATATGGCCCACAAGCCTAAAATACTTACAACTTGGCCCTTTATAGAAATGTTTGCAGACCTCTGGACGAGGCTATCCCATAGGCTTCCTTCAGCTTAAACTATTTTTGATTAAAAATAAAATTAAAAGCCCAGCTCTTAGACTTGTAATCAGAATTCCTGCTTCTTATTTTTTACTTATCTTTTGAACAATATATGTTGCAGTTGTGTGGTCTCTGTGTATGTATGTTTCATATCAGACATCACAAACATCATCTTTCCTACAGCTAAAATGATGTTGTCAGTCTTCCTGAATCAATCACTAACTTACATTTTCATGGCTAAACAGACATGGGAATAGATGAGAAAGAACGCAGGAAAATGAAAAGTGCAATATTTAATTGAAATAACATGACCGTTTTATGTTGAAAAAATAGAATTACCTAATTGGATTTCAGCCAATGGCATACAACCCCTCTCTGTCTTCCTGAGAGTGGCCCCAGTCATTCCATCTCAACAAGGGTTCAAGTCTACATTTTCATATCTGTGACAAAGGAAGAAAATTGGTCAGAAGTAACCCAATTAAAAAAAAAAAAGTAACCCATTCATTTTTAGTCACTTAGATTTTTTTGGCAAACATTGTCCTTAATTACTAATTCAGTATTTCAACTAGCAATCACTAGTTATTACAAGAAGCTTCAAATTGTCAGAAGTCAAACTGAAACCTCTCAGAAATCATTATATCTTCCTTCCGTAATAAAAGTCAAGATTGTTTTTGCTATATGATGAATAAAATTTTATATAGATCTTGATTATGTTGCCAGATCAAGAATAGCAAAACACATTATATAACTGTGCATCATATATATTTTTAAAACATTTTAAGCATAATAAGAGCACACATTTTAAAAAAGGATATGTGTTCTTCTCAGAATGTTTTTATCATATATATCCAAAATAATTCCTTCATGAAGACCCTTTTGAATGTGATTGAAATCACAATTTATTTAAATTCAATTCTGTGCGAACTATGGTAAAGGTCTAACAGATGTAGCAAAAGATAATGGCCATGGAGTTTCATTGACTTTCAAATAGGAAATGCAAATTGGAATTGAAAAATTTTAAATACACTTTCTGTTTACGTGAAAAGTACAGTATGTTATTTGACTGGGTTTTTTCATTTCAATACATATTATGTTTGCTGTCTGTGCAAATTCATAATGGACCACATCTAGATCTCGCTGATATAGGCTGAATCTTTACAGTGTTCCAGGCGCTGCTATTGATGCTTTTACAACTACTTCCTTAGTTAGTACTGATGACAGCCCTGTGGACTAGGTTCTTGTTGTTTGATTTTGTTTTTTGTTTGTTTGTTTCTATTGAATAGTTGAGGATACAGAGGCTCAGAAAGGTAAAGTGTATGCTAAAAACACAGAACAAAAAAGCAGGAGAGCCAGGTTTCAAATCAAAGTGCTCTGGCATTAGATATCCAAATAGAATAGACAAAAAATATTGTCTTGTCTCACCAACCTAAGCTCATACTGATTCTGCTCTGGTTTACTGACATCTACATTGATAATAAGATGGGTGAAATCCTGGCTTAAAAAGTGACAGTTAAATCAAAATCCTTTATGGTACTTTTTTGAGAACTTTTCATGGCAAATATCAGACGATGTAGGAAAGATGTTGGAGTCGAGAGCCCATGACCAAGAAAGAATTCTTGAGACGTCTTTGGCGCAAAAAGGTGGTTTTATTTATTCATTTATTTATTATTTTTTATAATAATTTTTATTATGTTTTGTTAGTCACCATACAGTACATCCTTAGTTTTTGATGCAGTGTTCCATGTGGTTTTATTAAAGCATGGGGACAGGACCCGTGGGCAGAAAGAGCTGTGCTGGGGTCCTGAGGAGTGGCCTATTATATACCCTCAAGTTGGGAGGGGGTTAGAGATAGCGTAAGTCTCTAAGGAATTTTGGAAGCAAAGTTTCCAAGACCTTGAGGGGGCTAGCTATTGTTAGGAAAATTCGTTTATTACTGTTTAGTAAAAAACTCAGTCATGAGACCCTTCAGATGTATATGGGTTGGTCATGTGCTTGGGCAATGATTGCCAACATCTATCTTGGGGGGTAGAGATAAAGGAAGTTTCCAAAGGAATTTTCATATGTTAAAGTAGACTTACAGGATCCTGGGGGTCAGGCTAAGATTGCCTTTTGCCCTTAACAAAGTATCAACATCGAAGCAGCTGAGTTCCTAGAGGAAGGTCACTCTGCCTGTTTCAAGGACTTGTTAATGGACTATAAGGAATAAGGAAATTTAATTTTTCTTTTGCCTTTGTTTCCCGCATCATCAAGCATCAACAAAAAACAACCATGGAACGGAGACAGTGAAAGAAAAAAAAGAAAAGCTTATAAGCAAATACTAATTAATAGCGAAGTCAGATTGTGGTGGTGGTGGCTGTTGTTTAAAACAAACATTTTCAGATGTGCATTTCCTTTGTTCCCTTGCTGCTGCCGGCACTACAGCACCATGTTTTTCCTCATAGTCGAATTTCTGCAGTATTTAGCAGCTCCCCCCACAGAGCACCTGCTTGGACCCCGTTCAGTGAATGGCGATGCTGTGTCAGTGGAGGGAGCCGCACGCCATACCAGTATGCCCAGTGATTACAGGAGCCCACGGGCCTCTGCGGCAGCTACCAGGCCAGACGGATCATTCTTCCTTAAGCACAGTGGATGAGCTGCCCTCGCACTGCAGCTTTTGTTGATGCTGGGGAGGCTTTCCAGCCTGTCTTCAGAGCAGCGTGATTTTGACAAGGTTTTTAGTTCCTGCTGCTGAATAGTGCACATTCAATGCCTTGTCAGCTTGCAGCCGTGGTTAAAAGGACCCTTAGCCCACTTTTCTTTATGTAAAGCTGTTGGCAGTTTGTAAAGAGCCATGTGGCACACCCAGATATGTGCTGAAATAGCTTGGGTTTTGAAGCACACCTCAGATTCCAAAAGGCGTGCACTATAAAGCAAATGCCTGTCAGGTGAATAACTTCTTCCCAGAAAATTCCATTACAGAAGTGAAGTGAAGTTTTCTAATATCTAACCAAGAAGGGGTTAAAAAGTTGTAACCAGTAAAATAGCATGCTTAATATTTCCATAGCAAAAAAAAAAAAAGTGGTGAAAAAATTTCTATACCTATGCCCTGCTGGCACCGACTTCCCTTCCTAACGAATTATTCTTTCTTAGGTGGTATTATTTTCTTCCTTGACCAGAAATCCTCTCTCAACTGTTGACTGCTTACTCTGTCATTGCTATGGAACAAGTTTGTGGTAAGAGCTTCACAGACATTTTTCTAAAGCCTGCTTTGATACTCCAGTGGTTATTGATACTTATTGATACTGAACATCTTTGAACACTTTCTGTATTAGGAACATTTAGTACCTTAGGGATCCATCCTACGCAAGAGAGAAGCCCGAGTTTCCTTTTCTAACTTCCTTCAGTGAGAATTGGACGAGTGACCAAGGCTCTGCCAAGCAGACAGACCCACATGAGCATGTGATTCAGGAGAGAGCAGTGTGAGGAAGAGGATGCTGGGCAGAATTTCCTGGGAAAGATACACATTATGATGAAGGCATATCTGTCAGAGCGTCCCGTGACCAGAGCTGGCAGCAAGAGTGCCAGAGCTTGAGTTGGGGGGGTTGGCAGCTGTAGCAAGGCTCCCACTAGAGTAGCCTGCCGTGTAATCTCTGTGTTAGGATCTTAATTATTTTCCTCTAGTTCTAAGTCTCTGGTCTTTGCAGAGACTCCGTGAACTGCCTCTATCTGTTAATATATTTTTTCCCAGGCGGGGGCATAACATAGCTAGACTAGGTGCTCTTGCAAAACTCTCAGTAACAAAAAAGCCAAACTTTCAAACATGACCTTTCAATCTTTGTTTTGATCTCTTATGTGACTCATAGTGGAGAGAAGAGTAGTAGATGTGTTCTCTTAGATGCCTACATTTTATTTAATCTGTTCTCTAGTCTCTTTCTCTTTACTTTGTGTAACTATTCACTAAGTATTGGTGTTATTTCTCTTATTGCCCCAAGATTGTAAGAGATTGAGTGCATGGTTATTGTATCTCTCATGTCTATCCCACTACCTTTCTTATGGTGAATACTCATTAAATACTGAATATATAGCTAAAGGCTCCTACCAAAACCTTGTGGTATAAAGCAAATTCTATGTATTAAGGTCTTGAAGGCAAAGGATCATCATGTTTATCATGAGTAGAAAATGTGCTATACAGTGGCTAACTGAACATAATAAAAAATAAAATAAATGGCAAAAAAAAAAAAAAAGAAGAAGAAAGAAAATGTAGCCTTAGAACGTAATGGCTCAAAGGTAACTTGAGGGAGGGAGTAGGAAGGTTAGATGAAAAGGAAGGGGGATGGGAAGACAGGAAAAACAGAAAAATTTTGTTTATGATGCACAAATTTTTCTTTTGTTCTAAACAAAAAGAAATTAAATGCTTTTTCATAATAAAAATAAATATAGTCATTTCAATCCTTTGAAAACAAATATGCAGTTGTAAAATTTAATGACAACTGTCTGGAATGTTGTCTTAATTTTACAGTAAAGGGTGGAAAATGCCATACAAAGGATAAAGTAGTAAGTCAGGCGGCCAACATTATCAGAGTAGTGTCCCATTTAGACTAGACTCCTTTTTACTGGGGTGATGGAAGGCTAATAGTGTTAGTCTTGAGGCAAGAGGCATAAATGATTCCATCTCGTGTAACTTCAAAGGTGGGGAAGGAGGGTATGATTAAACAAAACAAGAGAGAGATGTTCCATTTTCAGAATGTCTAGTGCTTGTTTGGGACAGTGCTCTCATTTGGTTACCCCTTTCTTTATTGAATTTTTGCAATGAAGCCAATTTCACTTCCTATTAAGTGTCACCAGCTCAATTTTCAAAGCCTGCATGCTTCCACACACTTCTGCCTATCCTAAGACAAAATTCATAAGAATTCTTTAAATATGAAAGAAGAATTGGGTCAGAAAGCTACTCTTAAAGCTGCATCATTCTCCCACAGCAGGTGAAAGATCAGCAAGGTATTGTGAAGTGCAAATGTCAATATAATGAAAATGTAGGATCAAAAAATTTTAGAGGTCAAAGGGACTTTAAAAGTCATCTTCACCAATTTTCTACTCCCTTAGGAATCTTTTCAGCAGTATCTCTAGTACATGACTGTCTAGTTTCAGCTTAAATAACCCACAGTGGGAGGACTCTGTTTCCTCCCAAAGTGTCCATTTATTTACTTGACAAAATAATTATTGATTATTTTGTAGGCTACAAGCATAATTCTAGGAAGAGTTATGCTAGAAACCAGATATGAGATGTTGGGAACATATCTTTAGAATGTTTTCCCCATTTTACAATGAGCTAAAATCAATTTCACTTTAATTCCCATTATTGGGCATACCCTTATTCAAAAATGAAAATGTCTATTTATTTTGAGTTTCATGATCTAAACAACTAAATTTAATTGGTAGGTAGAGAGATTGATACATGTTCCATTTAATTATACTTTTTTAAACCAGAATAATGTTCTCTATTAAAATATCAAGGCTTATTAACTTAAAAAACACCACATTTAAAAGAGGATATATATTCAGATTTAAGACTAAAGGAGATAGTACATCTAAATACCCTTTATCTTCTCATTCATCATTGTTTTTAACAATCTGCTCTATTGCCAATCTTATTCCAAGGTTTTTAGCAGTAGGCTCTAATTACCAATCCTATTCCAAGAGGAGAATATTCCATCCTATATCCTAATCAAAATATAACATTTTCTTAACTTTCAATTAAACATCCATAATTGAATTTTAAAGCCTACCTGGCTTTTCCTTTTAGAAATTCTACCACTGTCAAAAATAAATGAAAAAGTGTGGTCAGTTCTTACCACATAATAGAAGTATTTGAGAAGATTTTAAAAACGTGAGTTTCACTCACCAATATCCATTCAAATTTAATTTGATTTTGGTGAGATATAAGCATTGGTAGATTTCTGATCTTTCCAGGGGATTCTGACACACAGCCAGGTTTCAGAACCACCATTTAAAGGAAAGCTTGAAATTTTTTAATGAGTCTCTCCTATGTCTGTGTGTTAATAATCAGATACAAGACTTGCTTTCCTTTCCGAATCCATTTTCTTATGCCTGTTTCCTTGTATGTGTCAGTAGCATGAAAATTATAAGAAAACAAATGACCAAATAAAGAAATGGGTCAAACATTTGAATAGACACTTCACAAAATAAGTATATAAATGGGGGACTTTATAACAAACACCTAAAAGATGTGTAATATCGTCCGTCATAAGGGACAGGCAATTAAAACCACTGGAATGGTTAAACCCATTAGAATATTTAAATTAAAAAAAAAGCTGGCATTACCAAGTATGGGAAAGACTTTGAAACAACTGGAACTGTCATCCATTGTTGGTAGGATTGCAAAATGGCACAGCTAATTTGGGAAATTTAAAGCAATATCTTATAAGGCTAAACAACACATTATACGACTCAGCAATCCCATTCTTGTGTAAGGCCACACACACAAAATAAGGTGAAATGAAACATGTACACACAGCTAATACATAAATTTTCATAGCAGTATTCATAATATTCAAAATCTGGAAACAGCCCAAGTTGTCCATCAAATGGTGAATGAATAAACAAATCCTGTTATAACCATGCTATGTAGTACCAGCCAGCAGTGACAAAGATCAACAACATGGATGTACTAAAAATCCTTTTGCTAAGTGGAAGAATTAAAAAAATAAAAGGCTACCCACTGTATGATTCTATTTATATGAAATTCTAGTAAATTCATCAAACCATATTTCTAACATAAGTGATTTGTTGTATATAAATTATACCTCAATAACTCTTAGAAAATAAGTCCTAGAATTAGGCATTCTTACATACTGTAGATGGAACTGCAAATTGGTACATCCTTTTTGGAAGACAACTTAGGGATTTCTATGACAATAATCTTTGAGCATGTAATTCTACATCTAGATACTTATTCTATGGAAATATTTGCTTGTCCATAAATATATAAGCAGAAGGTTGTCTTAACATCAAGCAGTATTTAACTGGGACCTGCTTAAATCAGTTATTGTATATCCATACCATGGAAAACTGTGCATCTCTTATAAAATATAAAATATCTAAGTGAAATATTTGTCATATATAAAATCCAAAGTGTAAAGCACAGAACAGTGAAGATAGTATGCAAATGTGTACATAAAAACCCTTACCTTTTAACGTGCATGAAATTTCTGGAAGGATACTGGGCTGAATGTAAAGTGACACCAGATTTCATACACGTACACACATGCATATTTATATAATAAAACTTTAAAAAGTAACTTTAAATTTCTCTAAAAGCTAATTGTTTCAAACAAAAAAAGTACCAATATTATATGGTAGCACTTGTACAACAGTTAGAAGAATATAACAAGAGCACAAAGGGCAAGAAAGTGTTAACTGGAATTATAGTCCTGTAAATTTTATGTATTGTTTGAAGGTAGGCTGTGATAAAGATAGATACTGTAATCTCTAGGACAATCAAAAAATGACATATGTCAAAACTCAGCTGAGGTAATATAAATCAAATACTAGAAATACTAAAAAAATATTGCTGATCAAAAAATAAGGCAGATAAAAATTGAGAAACAAGGATTATATCAGTATTTGGTTTATCAATATGTCAATATCAGTATCAAAGCATATCAGTACTTGTAATAGATGGAAAGGAAATAAAAATGCTCCAATTAAAAGGTCTTGATTGTAAGACCAAATGAAAGAGCAAGACCTGCCTATATGCCATTACAATGAATATTAAATAAAAAGACACAGAGTTCTCAAGGTATTCCGTAAGAACACTAAGCATAAGAGAGCAGGCATGGATTTATTAGTATCTAGCAAAGCATGTTGTACTTCATGAACAAAGACATTACCAAAGATAAATCTGTATGCACATAATAACAGAATTTCAAAATACAAAAACAAAACTTGACAAACTTAAAGGAAAAATAGACAAATCCATAAACAGCTTTGGAAATTTTAACAGTACCCTGTCAACAACCAATAAGACACATAAAAATCAGGAAAGACAAAGTATTTTTGAACAACATTATTTTAAAAATGGACATATTTAACTGTGATAGAACGCTATATCTAACAATTATAGAATATACATTATTTTCAAGTGCATATGAAACATTCATCAAGATGGGCAAAATGCTGGGTCATAAAACAGAACTCAGTAGATGTCAAAGGATCAAAATAATCTGAAATATATCATCTGATCACAGAAATATTAATTTAGAAATCAGTAGGAAAAAATCATATTCCTCAAGTATCTCGAATGGCCCATTGTTCAGAGAAGAAATCTTAAGGAGAGAATTAGTCAGTCTTTATTGGAGTTTTATATTTAAATACCTGTGTTAGTAAAGAAAACAGGTAGAAAGTTGATGATCCACATACCCACCATAAGATAAGGAGAGTGAGTAATTTAAAAAATTATCTAGAAAAAAAAGAAATAATAAATATAAGATGAGAAATCAATGAAATAGGAAATGAACAAAAAACAGGGGCACCTGGTTGGTACAACTCTTGATTTTGATTCAGGTCATGATCTCAGGGTTGTGAGATTGAGCCCTGTATGAGGCTCTGCTCTGAGCATGGAGCCTGCTTGAGATTCTCTTTCTTTCTCTTTATGTACCCCCACTCCTGCTCTCACATGCCCTGTCCCTCTCTCAAAACATGAAAAAGACAATTTAAATGAAAACTTGGTTCCCAAAAGAGTAAACTCCTAGAGAAAAGTTAAAAGGAGAGAAGAGAAAGGGAAAATTGTAAGAAAATGCAAAATGCCAGTATTTTGAATGAAAAAATACGCATAACATTACAGAGCCTTCATATATTAAAACGGTAATAGAGAGTACAAACAACTTAATGCCAAAAAATTAGAAAACTTAGATAAGGTAGACATATTATTTGAAAACACAATTTTAGGACCAAGGCTTTCTCTCTAAAGTAATGCTTCTGAAACTTGAATGTACTCATCACCAATGGGATCTTTATAAAATACAAATTCCAATTCAGAGGACTGAGGTAAAACTTGAGATTATGCATTTCTAACAAACTCCCAAGTGATGCTGATGAGATAAATATGTATTGCTTGAGAAGAAAAACCCACTATGCTATTGAAATTCTTTAGTATGCTGAATGTATTTATAATCATTTGGGACAGGTGTATTTTGATCAGGTATATTTTGAACTGGAATCTAGGGAAGGAGAGGCAGATAAATGAGCTGTTAACTCAAATGAGACACGTCAGAGGGATCTTTGAGTGGCTACCTGGTCGTGGTCAAAGTGGACACCTTGGAACAGGGAGAAGAATATACACAGTACCTGGAGAGGTACAAAGAAATCTTTATTTCACAAAGTTCAAGGCCCTTTTTGAATTGCACCCTACTGATCCAAAGTACTTAGGTGAAGATAACTTAGGGTAAGATAGCATCAGTAATGTAATTTTGGATATTACTGGTGATAATGGGTACAGTGGAAACCTATGCCTCTTTTTATTTTTACTGCCTTTATAATGAGAAATTTTTAAAGAAGATATTAAGATGATCAAAATTGGTTAAATTAATTAAAGACTACATTTAAAAAACTTGATTTGCAGAAAAAACAAGTTTAAACATTTTTCTTGGTATAATCTTTCTCATCTAGGTGGCTTAAATGAAGACTTTAAATAGACTTCTTTTAAAAAGAGGATCATTAGTCTTCAAAAGTAGTTTATCTTCAAAATAAAAAATAAGGCACTTTTTCTCATTGAATACTTGGCTGAACCATCAATACAAGGGCATTTTGCCTTTTGTTAACACTGTATGTCTTCAAAGCTCCACATAAATAAAATCTATGTACCAGATTATTTTATCCTTGACATATATTTTAACGTCAGTAATATTCTACATCCCATTCTGAAGCATCTTAAATAAACATTGACTTCTAAGTTTTGATCTTATTCCTAGAAACAATCTTAGTGGCTTAGTAAGAAGAAAATAGTAGAAAATAAAACAGTGAATTATGTCATCAAAAAAAAAAGAAGCTAGCTATGTGACATTTGTACTATGCTAATTTCTTGGAGAGTAGCTTTGGTTCAGAGTCTGGTCCCAAGTCTGCATTTGCAAAATATCATCTCTGTTAAGATTCGAAATTGATGAGGATCTCAATGTTAAAGAGATGGACATACAAGGCAGATAAAATACATGTAAATACATGATGACAGATGTTAATTCCACCTGATCATGTTTCACTCCTTTTAATAATTTATCTATTTTTAATAAAATAGCATATATTTAAGGTATTCGACGTGATTTGATATACATGTACACAGTGAAATGATTAAGTAACATATCCCACAGAGTCATCATTTGTTTCCAAGATGAGTGTACCTTAAATCTATTCTCTTAGTATATTTTCAATATCCAGTACAGTATTACTAACTATGGTCATCATGCCTGCATATTAGAACTCTAGATATATTCATCCTGTATAACTGCAACTTTGTCTCCCCCTTGACCAGCATCTCTCCATTTTCTCCAACCTCACTAGCTCCTAATAACCACCATTCTCTGCTTCTATAAGTTTAATTTTTTTTCTTTTAGATTCCAAATATAAGTGAGTATTTGTCTTTGTATGGCTTATTTCACTTAGCAGAATGTCCTCTGGATTTATCCATGTTGTCACAAATGTCAGGATTTCCTTCTTTCTCATGAATATTCAGTTGTGTATATATAGACCATATCTTCTTATTCGTTCATTTATCAGCAGATACTTGGGCTGGTTGCAGACCTTGATTATTGTGAATAATGCTGCAGTGAACATAGAAATGCAGATATTTAATTTCCTTTGGATATATACAGAGAAGTGGGATTGGTGAATCCCACAAATAGTAGTTGTATTTTTAATTTTTTGAGGAACCTCCATGCTCTTTTCTATTGCTGTACCAATTTACATTCCTACCAATAGTGAACAAAGGTTCTCTTTTCTCAATGTTTGCAAACATTTCTTATTGCTTATTTTTTGATAATAGCTGTCCTAACAGGTGTGACCTGATAGCTCACTGTGATTTTGATTTGCATTTCCCTGATGATGAGTGATGTTGAGCGTGTTCTTATATATCTGTTGGCCATGTGTATATCTTCTTTTGAGAAATGTCTGTGTCCTTCACCTATTTTTTTTTAAGATTTTATTTATTTATTTGACAGAGATAGAGATAGCCAGTGAGAGAGGAAACACAAGCAGGGGGAGTGGGAGAGGAAGAAGCAGGCTCATAGTGGAGGAGCCTGATGTGGGGCTCGATCCCATAACGCTGGGTTCACGCCCTGAGCCGAAGGCAGACGCTTAACGACTGTGCCACCCAGGCGCCCCCCTTCACCTATTTTTTAAACCACATTATTTGTTTTTTTTCTATTGAGTTTGAGTTCCTTTTATAGTTTGGATATTAAGGCCTTATCAGGTCTATGGTTTGCAAATATTTTCTCCAATTTCTAAGTTGTCTCTTCACTCTGTTCATTGTTTCCTTTGCTATGCAGAGTCTTTTTTTTAGTTTGATGCAATCCTATTTGTCTGTCTGGAGCTTATAGGCTATTACACTAGTCAAAGCATTTAGAGTTTGAAGAGATACTTAAAGTGCATGTAGTCAGACGTCAGCATTTTTTATGTCAGGAAACAGAGGCCCATTGATACAATGTGGCTCTTCAATGATCATCAAAGGACCGGAGCTCAATGATCTGATTCATAATGTATACTCTTTCACTACACACTGTGCTTAACAATTTTCATTTATTATAGATTGTCTTATGGTGCAACAGGTACTAAAAAAGTAAATGTAAGGCATAGAAAGTTAATGTACAATATGATATATTGTATTATTAATGCTGAAGGAGGGGTATGAGTGAATAATCCAGAACTAAATTGTAAAAAATCTTGGTGACCTAAAATTTTAAGACATTCTTTAATGAACGGCAAGATAAGTAAAATAAGAATGATGGAGCTAGGTGTAATATGACTGAAGGTGGGGAGGTAACATTAGTACATTTTGAGGAGAAAATGAAGGGGAGAGATAGCTCTGCTGAATTCATTTGAATCTCCAGGTCTCAGTGAATTGAAATCCTGCTAGAGATTAGATATTGAAGATGTGATCTCAGATGACATCTGCGGAAAAGGGTGACTTGAATTAAAAATACTTATTTCTAGGGGTGCCTGTGTGGTTCAGTTGGTTGAGTGTTTGACTCAGGTCATGATCCCAGGGCCCTGGGATCAAGCCCCGCATCGAGCCCTCTGCTCAGCAGAGAACCTGCTTCTCCCTCTCCCTCTTCTGTTCCCCCTGCTTGTGCTCTCCTGCTCTCTTTCTCTGTCAAATAAATAAAATCTTTTTAAAAAAAACCTTATTTTTTTTTTTTTAAGATTTTATTTATTTATGTGACAGAGAGACAGCCAGCGAGAGAGGGAACACAGCAGGGGGAGTGGGAGAGGAAGAAGCAGGCTCACAGCGGAGGAGCCTGATGTGGGACTCGATCCCGGATCGCCAGGATCACGCCCTGAGCCGAAGGCAGACGCTTTAACGACTGCGCTACCCAGGCGCCCAAAACCCTTATTTCTAAAAAAGGATTTGGCGTATATGAGTGAAGAACTCTAACTGCTAATAAAGATAATACAATCAGAAATCCTAGGCTGTTTTGAAAGTATTAGACCAAAGGGATAACAGTTTCATTCTATTACTCTCTGCTCAGATCACATTGGGAGTACTGTGCCTCATTCGTTATGTGGCGCCTTGTAGAGAGCAAAATGGACTTGCTTGAGTCAAGTAGGGCCTGTGTCAAGCAGTGACGCAAGCTGTTCAGGTACTGCCGCTAGGAGGTATCACTGGAACCAACATCAGCTGACATCCCAGAACTGATAATAAGCAGAACCAGAGGAGGTCTGTGGGGGCCCCAAATGGATTAAATCCCTTTAACAAGGGAAGGATTTTGGCAGCAAACTGTCAGACTCTTCAGACCTGACCCCTCTATGTCTGGCCACTTAAGAAAGGCAACTGCCACCAAAAGCTTGGCTGGGTTGATCTCTGAACAGAACTAAGATCCTTCACTGCTTGAACATAATAAGAAGCAGGAAGTGCTGAGAGCTGACCCCAACTGGACCGCAGCCTTATCTCAACTGTGTGCCCACAGACTGACTTTGAGTTTGGATCCTTAATTTCTTGCACCATCTGTTATCTTCTTTGTTGTGTGGTTTGTCCTCTCTCCTGCTCTGTGTGCTGTGTTAGAAGCCAATTTTAATCACATGGTAAATTGTCATTGAGTTTGGAATCCTGAACCTGCTTATAATTGTGATATACCTTTGCTTTATGATTGAGTAAAGCCGACATTGAGGAAAGACACAACTTGTGTGTGCACCTTCATCGCGTGCTCATGACACCCCTAAAGAATTATATTGACAAACAAGGGAGAGTCTTATGGTGTATGAGTAATTAGGACGATAGGACCTTGAGCACTTTCCTTGCTTATCTATTTATTGTTGTTCCTAAAATGAGCTGTTATAGAAAATGTCCCAAATTTCTGTTTGGAAAATACATATAACAATAGTCTACCTACCTAGTCCTACAAACTGATATGTCCAAATCCAGATAGTTAGGGGAATATATGAGATTTGAACTCATGCAAGCTTACTGGATGGATAGAAGCTCTGAATGACACTTAACAGCAATATGAAGTACTTTTTGGTTAGTGCAAAATAACAATACAAACAAACCTCATAGGGCTATCACACTAAGAAAATTTAACTCCTCCAAAGTTTTAATGGAAGCATAATTAGGGTTTCTAACTATGTAGAAATATTACAGGATATATTTATAAGCATATGTTTTTATGCAAACCAGGAATTTGCTTTCTGTAAGTTCTAATACTAAGGGTGCTGTAAAACATTTTATAGTCACCAAGTAAGAGTGGGAGGAGAATATAAAGCACTATGGTAGTTGCAGCATATCATGTGGGGTAACTTGACCGACTTACATGAAAAATTACACTGCTCTTCATCACACTCTGTTAGACTTCCAGGCAGTTCATTTAGCCTTTGATTTGTTGAGTATATGAACTTCAATTTGGGCTTTCAAACCAGTTCCAAATGATTTGACAGAAGCCTAGGAGACTTCTGCTTTCAATTTAAAGACTATGATCAAAGAAATGGCGAATGAGATTTTTCTATTTGCAGCACTGGTTTTCTCAAGAGCCTTTAGCTATGATCTGATGCATTTATTGTTCTTTGAGGAAGAGTAAGGTAAGACTAATTTAGCAGAAGTACCGGTGGCTAGAATACAAAGAGGGTTTTCTGTGTCATCTCAGGAATTTTCATCAATTAAGAGGAAGTGAAGCAATGAAAGTTAATGTTCCATTAATATGCTGATTTTGCTTCCACCAATTGCAGAAACTCTACCAATTGGAAAAATTATTATTTTAGTCTTTGCCAATTTTGTTACTCAAATATGCTAGCAAAGTTCATAAAGGGAAAAGCCATAAAAATGTCCACAAATACAGGATTGACTATCAAGATTACTTTATTTGAATCATGTTAATGTATTGTGCCAGGGACCATAGAGTATTTTTCGTTAGTTATTAATCAGCACTGTTATTAATGGACATGTCTCAGGGCTACATGAGATAAAATTGCCTCAGGTGATACTTCAGAAGCTACAAGTTAGAAATGTGTTCTCTGAAGAGAAACACTCTATTTAAACATATATATCTTTTCAATATCCCTGCTTCCTATAAATATCAAGGATATTGATAATATTACTGTTAATGTGGGGAACAGACTGAGCTATATATTTTGATTTAGCATTCTAAGGTCACTGAGCCTCTGGAATTAGAATTCAGGTCTCTGCACTGTAGGATAAGCACAAGTTTAATGCAAGGCTTCAAGCAGTTCAATTGATGTGCTTATTCAAAATCTTTACATTATTGAATCCGTGGCTTAGGAATTTATTGCTAACTACAACAGAATTAATAGAATATTGTTTCAAAGCATATTGATAACTTCATTCATTTTCTCTCTGCACTGAGGAGGTCATGAAAACTAATGACATGAAAAGAAAAAAGAAAACAAAGAGAATGAAAATTTTCATACTTTTAAAAGGAAATCTAGCCTGAACCTGATATCAAACAGGTTTATGACCAGAAGTCCACATTAACCAAAGCATTGGCTCTTTTGCTTATGTCTGCTTAAATTTTACACTTTAATGGATGCTATAAGGCAGAGAAAAGTAACATAAGTATGGATATGAGCATGGGTAAATAGCCTATGAACAAAGTCTTATGGGAAATGATGTTCTGAGTCAGGATACAAATGATCATCTAGGAATATGCATTCAGATTAATGCCAAAAAATATTTAAATAAAAGCCAAATTTTAATATATCTTCTGGAAACAGGAGAGTGTCATGACAAGATTTTCATGGGAAGGATGCAATGGAAGGACAGGAATTAGTCTGATGCTTGTTTTAAGTGTCCTGGCAGGACATGATGAGGATCTAAACTAAATAAAGCGAGAGTGTGGGGAAGATATGGCAGGACACTTGGGGATCATATAAAGAAAAAGAATCTACAGATTCTGGTGGTTGAATATAGAAAAATATGAGAAAAAGTTGTCATAGATGACTACTGTGTTTCTGGATTGGAGGTGCTGTTGTTTCCCAGGAAAGACACTAGAAAGTAAAGAGAAAATGGATTTGAAGTGTCTGACTTATTCCAAAGTTTCTGATGCCATTTAGATTCATAATCTGGTGAATTAATAAGTGCTTTTTTTTTTTTTTCCACTAAGAATCTACAGATACAGGGGCACCTGGGTGGCTCAGTTGGTTAAGTGTCTGCCTTCAGCTCAGGTCATGATCCCAGGATCCTGGTATCGAGCCCCACATTGGGCTCTCTGCTCAGCGGGGAGATCTCTCTCAAATAAATAAATAAATAAATCTTAAAAAAAAATCTGTGGATATATTATTCATATTCACAGATGATTTTATAAGTTTTCTAAATATAAGATTAACATAAAAAATTAAGTGCCCTTACAAATACAACAGCAAACAATTTATAAAAATAAATTTAACAAATGTGCTATTTATAGCAGCATCAATAAAATCAAATATGAACAAAAGTTCTGCAAGACATTTAACTGAATACTACATCATTACTGAGATTAATAAAAGAAGACCTAAATAAATGGAGGATATACCATGTTCGTGGATTGGACAAATAAATATTCTAAGACAATCATTTCCAAAAGCTGCTTGTAGATTCGTTGCAATACTATTCAGAATCACGAGACATTTTTTCCTTATGGAAATTAATAAACTCTTTCAAAATTTATACAGAAATTCAAGGAATCAAGAATAACTGAGAAATCAATGTGGAATCAATATGAAAAAAAGGATGAACTTTTAACCCTATTTTATATATCACACACACAAAAATATTAGTTGCAGTTAGATGGTAGAAAAAAGGTAAAAGATAGATAAAACAAAACTGTAAAGTAACAAGAGTAATTCTTCATATATTTATGGAAGGTAAAGATTTTGTATACAGTACACAAAAAGTAATAACATTAAAGGAAAAGATTGATGAATTGCACTCAGTAAAATTAAGAACTTCCCTTTATCAAAAGACACCATTACGATAGAAAAAATACAAACCATAGAGTGGGAAGATATATTTGCTATACACAATTTTGAAAAAGTACTTATGTTAAATATAAATAAAGACCTTTTACAAATCCATATGAAAAAGAAAACTCATTTTTTTAAAATGGGCAAAATTCTTGAATACACACAATACTAAAAAGGGATACGCAGAGGTGTGGCTGACTGGATTTATTGTCTTTTTTTACTTTACATGTAGATCTCAAATTATTTGACATAAGGAGAGAATGAAATGTTCAATAATGTCTTTTCTGCAAAACATGGCTAATGCAAAAAGATGCTCTTTGCCATGATTCCTAACACAAAGCTGCACCATCTTTATTGCAGCACTGCCAGTGTCAGTTCCTGAATAACTGGTTTTCTCCTCACTTGCTAATAATAATAATACTAATGATAACCAATATAAATAATAATAGAAAATAATAGGCACATTTTACTGAATACTTACTATGTGCAAAAGACTCTAATAAAAATTCTTAATCACTATCTCATTTCATTCAATTAGTAAGTATACAAGATAGGTACTATTATTATGACCCCTCCTCTTTCTCAGAAGGGAAAGTTGGGACTAAAGGTGTTAAATAATTTTCCCCAAACCAAAGCATTAATGGAACATAGAGTTCAGATTCAAATTGTCTGCCTGCCTATGGAGATCATGCTCTTGAGCTCTATGCAATATGATAATGAATTATAGTAAATTCACCTCAACTTTCAGCAGATTTAGCACCACTTTTCCTCATCAGTGAATCCAAATGGGAAGGTTTATTTGGCAGTTTTTCTGGTCTTAGAGATCCACTGAAAGACTGATGTATAAAGTTGTGGGAAAATAATGGGTGAAGTTAGGTTTGGAAACAACTGGAACTAAGAACGGAATGTCAACAAGATTCTCTGTGTCTGTCCTTTAGTAGTGGCTTCTCGGGTGCCTGGGTGGCTCAGTCAGGTAAGGGTCTGCCTTCAGCTCAGGTCATGATCCTGGGGTCCTGGAATGGAGCCCTATGTCTGGCTCCCTGTTCAGTGGGAAGTCTGCTTCTCCCTCTCTCTCTGCCCCTCCCCCCTTGCTGTCTCTCACGCTCCTTCACTCTCTCTCTCTCAAATAAAGAAATAAAATCTTAGGGGTGCCTGGATGGCACAGCGGTTAAGCGTCTGCCTTCGGCTCAGGGCGTGATCCCGGAGTGATGGGATCAAGCCCCACATCAGGCTCTTCTGCTATGAGCCTGCTTCTTCCTCTCCCACTCCCCCTGCTTGTGTTCCCTCTCTCGCTGGCTGTCTCTATCTCTGTCGAATAAATAAATAAAATCTTAAAAAAAAAAACCAAAAATTGACCTAGCCTTCTGAACATGACAGATGAGACTTTAAAAAAAATAAAATAAAATCTTAAAAAAAATACATTGGCTTCTCCATTTTGGCTTTATCTTATGTGCGTCTTAAGCGGAGATTATGTTCCCAGCATTGTGAGTTTACATTTTCAGATGGAAAAACTCTGGAGAAGGACTCAGGTCCTTGCCAACCGCTTCTCAGGTCAGTTTCCTTCAAGAAAACTTCCAGGAATACCAGGCAGACTGGAAACAATACCCACTGAGGTTATCAAACTCTACAGTTGGTGACATTATAAACAAGCAAAACAGGTAGGTATGCCCATTCTAACACTCAGTGAGCTCAATGTAATGTTCTTAGAACAAAATATGTGGAGATTAAGTGGATACATGATCTGTCAATAAGGTTGATAAGGATTGATAATTTGGCCATTTATTTTTGTAGTCCTAATTTTTTTTGGATCCTTACATCTCACAAGACAAAAAAGGGTACTGAGGTGTGTGTGTGAGAGAGAGAGAGAGAATTGGTAAATGGGAAAGGTAAACTTTGAACTAGGTTTTGTCAGGTTGTTGGCTTATGAAGTGTGGTTGTTTGTGATAGCTGATCACAGTTTTTCTGCTGGACTAGGGTGATTTTGGTGTTTCCTCAACTGTTTGAAATAGTAACTATTCTACCACTTTTGCTTGTGCCTAAAGAAAAAAATGTTTGTATTCTACTAAATAGGAATATATGCCAAAGATTAAATTTATATTTAAAAAAATCCAGACAAATGTCACAATATCAAAATTTAGAAAACAGGTTAGAGCTAATTTTGAATTTTTTGCCTCTAGTTATCGCAAAATGAGTGCCATATAAAATTGAAATCTTCTGTCTCAGCCATGGGTAAATGATTTTTATAAGACAGATATTGATTTAATATAATTTAATGAAAAAATGTATGGATAAACAGGGCAAGTTTGTCCTAGCTCTGGTTTACAATAGATTTTATATTTTCTTAGAAAGTTATTTTATTTTTTTATTTGTAGGATACAAAATTTATTGTATCAACTTCTCAGATTGATAGGTGAAAATAAATGAAATATTAGGTGTAAAATTTTGCATAAAAATGATTGCCAAATGCTGAATGTTTTACTCCTACTCCTTTTAACTGTTATTACTATTAATACTTCCAAGTAAAACACTCATTGCATTTTGTATGAAATACTGTAGTAGCTTTCTAACTTGTTTGCTACCCTTCGTTTTAACTCTACTCAATTCATAGTACATCATGCTGAGAGAAAGTCTTCCCAAAGAACAATTATGAGTATGTCACTTGTATTGGTTCCAAGTGATCACAAAAGAAGTTTAGACACGCTGTAGACTGTCTTTGCCTTTTCTCCAGGGCTTGCTACAAAATTTTATCATTTATCTATAGCCTTCTGGCTTCCTTTAAATCTTTCATTCAGGAAAGAAAAAAGTCTTATCCTTTTCTTCAGAGAGAAAATGAAAGTAATCTGCATGAGACCCTATAACTTGCTTGTCCCTCGCCTCCCATAAAAGTACATACATCACATTCTTCTTTCCAAAAGCTAACTCAACCTGTGTACTCTCAGTTTCCCCAGGCCCTGGATTCAGAAGTTTTCTTTAATCTTGTGTCTTCATACTTTTCTATGATTCCATTCTTTCTGTCTGTAGGTTGTTCAAACTGCCTTCATCCTAAAGCTCACCGCAACCTTACCTTGCCACTCAACCCACTGCCATCTGTTACGCTTTTCCTTCACTGACACATTACTTCAGCTAAGCTTCTAATTATTTTTCACTTCTTTAGCTTCTTCTACTCTTCAGTTCATATTAATTTAGATTTTTCATTAATTTCAACCTTGATAACATCCCCCAGTCAACTAAAAATCATTCATTCAATGGCTCATTTCACTGCTCACTCAATAGACCCCTCTTGAGCATCTAACGCTGCTGATCTCATTCTTTAAACTCTCTCTTCCTTTGATATATAGGAAACTAATCTTTTCTGATTTCCCTTCTATTTTGGCCTAATTACTGGTGTCTACTCCTTCGTCATTCTTTTAAATGTGATATTTTTCATGGAGTTCTCAATTACCCATTCTCCTCTTCATCTACATATGCTTCCTGTTAAATGTATATTCACAGGCTTCGTTTTCTCCCAGGCATTCAGGTCTAATAAGTATCTCTCTCATGAGAATGCATCTCCACTGTCTTTCCATACCACAATCTCCCTGATTTCACACTCTCCATCTTTAAGGGTCTTTTTCAAACTCCTCCAGTAGGTCTCCCTTACTTCTTCCTCTCCGTCCTGAGATATCCTATATTGTACTTAATTTTTGTCCTGTTTGTGGTACGTTACTTTCTTGCTTTACAATGTATGCTACCTAAAGGCAATGTTCTCATTGTTTTATCTGTGTATCTCCCACAGTAGTTTTCAATCTTTTGTGTAGTAATTTCTCAATAACCACTTTTTAAATGCATGAAAATGAATATTACAGTTGAAAGAGGTCTTATAGATCATTAGGTTCTATTTTCAGTATCAATAGCAAAGAGTCTGAAGTCTTACGACTTTAGCCCTATCCTGTACTCGGAATAGCCTCATTTCAGAGTCCAGCAGTTAATGGAGGGGCCTTGATAATGCGCACACACTGAGCTGACTACACTGGAAGGGAGGTATAGGAGACAAACCCCAGATGCAAATTTTGTTCTGGAAATATTTTTATAGTTGCATATAAATGCAACAGCTTCCATAAAATTTCTCAGATCAAGCAAAGTAAGGTGACAGGGTTCCTTCCTCCCTTTAAACTCAAATTGCTCCTTTTCAACTGCAAAAATAATGACATGATAAATAATACATAGCATAAATATTGGTTAATCCCTTTAGACATATAGTTTTTACAATGTATCTGGCCACTCTCATTTATGGTTTTCTGATATGTATGGTTTTCTGATATGTATGCAAACGAAAAGGGGTATAACAGGAAAAGGGCTGGCATGGTGCTGGGAAATATTCTTTAATTTCAATTGGAAAAGAAAGGCAAAGCAATCTGAGTGAAAGAAGAGAAGCAGAAGACCCTTTTAGGCTTCATCCATAATACTGTAATAATATCAGTTCCTGAAAACAAGTATTTAGGGAATATATGGAAAAAATAAGATCTGTTTCCTAAATTTTACAGGCTATATGAAAAGTTAAGGATGTTTGATATTATAGAAATTTATTTCAGAATAGTAAGAGTTTAGCTGATATAGTTGAGCACCAGTGATTACTGGCCCTGTAGTTAGCTTTGTTTTATTTCTATTTTCCAACTTTATATAGGTATAATTGACAATTAAAAATTCTATATATTTGGGGCATCTGGGTGACTCAGTCAATTAAGCATCTGCCTTTGGCTCAGGTCATGATCTCGGGGTCCTGGGATTGAGCCCCGCGTCAGGCTCCCTGCTCATCAGAGAGCCCGCTTCTCCTTCTCCCTGCTACCCCAGACTCATGCTTGCTCGCTCTCTCTCAAATAAATAAATAGAATCTTTCTTAAAAATGTATATATTCAAGATATATAATTTAGTGATTTTATGTATACATTTGGAATGATTATCACAATCAAGCTAATAACACATCCATCACCTAAGTTACCTTTTTGTGTGTGTGAGTGGTAAAAATATTTAAGATCTACTCTCTCAGCAAATTTCAAGCATACAGTACATTATTCAGTATAGTAATAATGCTATACATTAGCCCCCCCCAGAACTAATTAATCTTATAATTGGGAGTTTATACCCTTTGACCAACTTCTCATTTCCCCCATCCCCAGCCCCTGGCAATCTATCCTGTGCTTTTGTGAGTTCTATACTTTTAGATTCTACATATAAGCGAGATCATACAGTATTTGCCTTTCTCTTTCTGGCTTATTTCACTTGGAATAATGTCTTCCAACTTAATTCATGTTGTTGCAAAGGACAGACTTTCCTTCTTTTTTAAGGCTGAATAATATTCCATTACATGTACTGACCACATTTTCTCTATCCATTCATCCATTGACAGTTGTTTCCATATTTTGGCTGTTGTGAATAATGCTTCAATGAACTTGAGGGGCAGATACCTCTTCAGTTCATTTGGATGTATACCCAGAAATGGTCTAGTTTTAAATTTTTGAGGAACCTCCATACTGTTTTCCATAATGATTATATCAATTTACATTCCCACCAACAGTGCACAAGGGTTCCCTTTTCTTCATACCCTCACCGGCACTTGTTATCTCTTTTCTTTGTGTGTAGTTAGTTTTAGCAATGTGAGTTTGGGAGGAAGACTCAGAGGAATGAAAGGTCAAAAATACAAAATGACTAAGATAGGGGAAATATGGTTGGGGCACATTATAATCTAAAACAGGTAAGTTAAAATGAAGAGGCTGAAAAAATGAAGTAATTTCCCACCTCTGTAAAACAAATCATGTGAACTGAGATAATGCAAAGTCTTTACTCAGATAACAGAAGGCTTTTCCCCAGAAATTACGACTGGGCTGAGATTAGTTGATTCAGTCATTCAACAGACATTTGTTAAAAATCTTTGTGTCAACTGGAGGAGATAATGCTAAGTGAAATAAGTCAAGCAGAGAAAGACAACTATCATATGATTTCTCTCATCTATGGAACATAAGAACTAGGATGATCAGTAGGGGAAGAAAGGGATAAAGAAAGGGGGGGGTAATCAGAAGGGGGAATGAAACATGAGAGACTATGGACTATGAGAAACAAACTGGGGACTTCAGAGGGGAGGGGGGTGGGGGAATGGGATAGACCGGTGATGGGTAGTAAGGAGGGCACGTATTGCATGGTGCACTGGGTGTTATACACAACTAATGAATCATCGAGCCTTACATCGGAAACCGGGAATGTACTGTATGGTGACTAACATAATATAATAAAAAATCATTAAAAAAAAAAAAAAAACAACTTTGTGTCAAGCACTGTTTTATTTGCTCAGGTTATATCAGTGACAGTAATAAAGTAATTTCTTATGATTTATATTCTAGTGGGGGGAAACAGATAGTAAGCAACAGGCATGATAGTAAGTAAGGAAATTATATGGTATGTTGGAGGATGAAAAGCATTATGGGAAAAAATAGCAGAACAGGTTAAGGGGAATCAGGAGTTTTGTGCCATATGAAATGCAATGTTCAGAGTAGATTCATTGGGGGAGGGGAGGTTTGAGCGAATACTTGAAGGATGGAAGTTAGTGAGTCTAACTATTTTCAGTTGCCAGTTAGAATGTATTTCCAAACTGTTTTAAGAAGCTTGGCCATTAAACGTGGTCAGCAGAGCTTTGCCCTTGGAAACGAGCAGACTTGATTCCAGGTATTTGTTCCTGTCCACATATGTGCGGTCATGTGGCTCAAACCATTTAAATTCTGTGACTCAATTTTCTATCTGTAAAATGAATTTTCCAATACTAATACAATATTTGTACAGAAAAAAATTAAAAGCTTTACATTTAACAAGCCTTTAATTTTAGAATAAATTTAGATTTGTAGAAAAGTTGCAAAGATAGTAGAGTTCCCATATATTCGATATCCACTTTGCCCTATTATTAACATCTTACATTAATACGGTGTATTTATCACAATTAATTAACCAATATTAATATACTATTATTAACCAAAGTCCATGCTTTATTCATATTTCCTTAATTTTTACCCAGTGTCCTTTTGCTGTCAAAGGATCCCATCCAGGACACTACATTACATTTAGGCTCATGCTCTGAGGTTCCTCCTGGTTGTGACAGTTTTTCAGATTTTCCTTGTTTTCATGACCTTGGCAGTTTTGAGGAGTAATGGTCAGGTCTTCTGTAGAACATCCCTCAATTGGGAATTACCTGATGTTTTGGACTGAGGTTATGGATTTTAGGGAGTAAGACCATACAAGTAAAGTGCTGTTCTCATCAAGTCTTATCAAAGGTACATATTAGCAACAGGACTTATAAACTGGATCAGCTGACTGAGGTAGTATTTGTCTAGTTTCTCCAAAAGCTCCACACTTAAAAGCAGGTTTCTTAGAGACAAGCAAATTAAATTCTGGACCCATGTCACTTGATGACATTTGTTGAGTCTACCCTCCTGGGTTAGAAAATCTATATCCATTAAATGTGTATTACAGAATCTAGTTTGTGCTCCGTTCTTCTCATAGGCATCAATTCCACAAAGCAACACATCTCTATTGTGAAAGAAAGTAATTTCTGATTTATTTTCCCTACGATGAATTTTGTGGGAAGAACAAGAGTTTTACCATGTACTTCCTTGTTGCTATATATAAGCCTTTGGTCATATTTTGCTTCAATTCTATTTTAACACAAGGGGGAAAAGCATGTCTCTTTTAACTTGCAACATGTCAAATGTATATGTTGCTTCAGAATGTAATTGTACCACTGTCCAGTAAGTTCTGTTTGGGAATTGGAAATACATTTCCTAGTGACAAGAGCATATTTCAACTGAAGCAGCAAGTTGGTTATAAGGCCCTAGGTTATATTTCAGAAAACGAAAAGCAAACCAATCAAACAGAAGGATAGGCAGGCCTCTCAGGCTATCCAAAGCCTTCATCTCTTTCTAATTTTGCTTTCATGATTCCCACAGAGTAAATTACATTGCTCCAAGTGAAACGGGGCCCTGCATGTTCACTCTCTTGCTCTTTTGTATATGTTTCAAAAGATGCCAGACCCAGAGCGAGCCCAAATTTTAGAGCTGCACTATCAACACCAGTGACAAAGACATTTGCATTGTGTGTTGCTTTTTTTTTAATTTTAGTTTTATTTTTTAAGCAATTCATTTCAATCAGAAGCAGTCCTGGGAGGGCACAGAGTGGCAGCTTGGGTTGGTTCATTATAGAGTGTCTGGTTTATGATTTTGATCTGTCAAAGTGTGGCAAGCAGCTGGTCTAGCTGCTGGTCAACTGCAGGAGGTCAGCTTTCCCTCAAGGGAGAGATCTGATCCCTGCCTGGAGAAGCACATTTGTCTTTGGATTGTCCTCTCCTGCTCTGTGCCCAGGGTCCCTTCTGCCCTACACTCTCCCATTAATCCAGAACTTGGATTCTGTCAGATGTGAACCCCAAAGAGTTGTGGAAATTGACACAACTTTGAAAAATAAAAGACACAGTATTCTATATCCAAAGAGATACATTTCTAGTCATGGAATATCAGAGGAATTTTTTTTTTTTACTTTTTTTTTCCCTCTTGGATGATTCTGTCCATATTTCTCAAACTTTTATTAAACATAGTATGGCCCTGGGTAGCTATAAACTATTTTATTGCAAAAGACATTCTGATATTTAGCTGTGTTTGTTAAATTTTATTATGTTAATATTACATTTAGCCACCCCTTCCCTTTTTCCATAACTCAGTCAGAGCTGCCATCATTGGAAGCTCTGATTATAACATATTGGCCAAAAAGAGGGAAAAGGGAATAATTCATGATGGGGGAAAATATTTTTCCTTTAATATTTTTAAATATCGTACATGGGGTATCTTTAAATAGTTGATGTTTACTATATACATGAACTAATCTCCTGTCCTCTATTCCCAATTTTTTCAAATCCATTCTATTCCCATTTCCAATCCATTATTTAACTGTCATCAAATTCTCTATTTTTCTCTCTGGGATTCTTTGTTTAATTCATCTTTCTTATTTATTTAACCCCTCTGAAATATCCTTTCTTAAGTAATGGGTAAAATTCCCTATATGAATTATGGCAGAGTCTCCAGGAATTAAGTAGTTGAATCAACTTGTTGGCAGACAGCTATCCCATATAGGAAATAAAATACTAAAAGCATTTTAGCAGAGGTGTGTGTATATTCTAATTATATAGGACTTACAACAAAGTTAATCTGACATATGTTTAACAGTATATTATTGTATTGCATGACAATTAAGCATAAATGAGAAACAGTTAATTTAGTGTCTATATTTAATATTTCTCATGCTGAACCAAAGCATGCTTTTCTCATGTCTTTGCATCTTTTTCCAGTATATGTAAGTGACACAGACTGAAATAATGAGTTCCCCAAAGGCAACTAGTGTCCTCTTCATAGTATGTCCTCAGGTCTTAGCACAGTGTCTGCTTTATGGGAGTTTCACAATAAATGTTGAATGAATAAATCTACGTATCTATCTGTCCATGTCTTTAAGTTGACAGTTGTCCATGAAAGCATATTATATAAGCCTCATTTCAGATTGTCTTACTGACCAACTGAGATGATCATCCAAACCCATACAGTTCTGGGCTTATTTTTGAGTTCTTTATTTGTGTCTGGCATTGGTCTATAGCCAGGTCTACAGAGATGAGAAGCAACTCTCCATGCTCACCAGGAGCTAACATATAGTGGGGACGGTAGGAAAGACAAGAAACAATGTGGAATGGCTGGATCATAAATTCCCTATGGGAGAATAAAGAGGCTGGAAAATGATTCTTAGAAATTTTATTATCTTTGAAGTCATGGATGATTTTTAAAAAGACCATGACAGGAAACACTTATTAAAAGGTAAGTGGTCTAACAGTCCAAAGCCATAATTATCTGCACTCATAACTTTAACCAATGCCAAGAATTCCAGTAACTGCCTTTCTAGCTTCTTTCTATCCCAGACGTTTTCAACCTTATCTACTTATGAAAACCATCTGAAAAAGCATATAAAAATTGATATAATTAAAAAATAAATGCCATATTTCAAGCCTTTTCTGTCTTTTACACAGTGATGCTCTATTGTTTTCAAAGAAGCATCTGAACACTTGGATTTGCATATTCTTATCCAAAGGCATCCACATATAAGTGGATTTTTAAAGCTGATTAAAATATTTTTCTTCGCCTTCAGTAGTTTCTACAAACATGTGGCCGGTTAACTCTGAATATCAGTGTTATGACTATGGGAAAGATGAACATAGTAAATTGAAATGCTTATAAAAACTTTAAACCAAATTATGGACTTGTACCATGATTTAACAGTATTCTTGGATCTTTCTTGCACAGTGATTCATTCCTTTATTTGTACAGGATTACTCTGTGAAATGTTGCTTTGAATTGATATTATAATCTATAAATGCTTTTAACCAGGAAAAAAAAATTAGTATAGACCAGGTGCTCAGGCATCTTTTTTTTAAAGAAGCACCCCAAGGCAATTGTAATGTTCAATTATGGTTGAAATCTTGGTTCTGTTTCTTTTCTTCCTTCTACAACTTGGAAGAGCTAGACATCAGAAATTCAGATAGGAGGCTACAAATGGATGGCTAGTACTGGAAGCTATTGTATTATTGTGGTGCTGTAAGAACTCACATTAGTTTATAGCTCACCCATGCTGGTTTGAGACACAGTAGTGATGTTCTATTATCCTCATTTATGTAGGAGCTGTTGGTAAAGACCCTCTAGCACTGCCAAGCAAGTCAGGTCCAAATTTTTACATTGCTCTTTGATCTGATTTTCGAGTTGGGGTAGGAGGAGAAAACAGAAATATAAGGACCCTGGAGATAGTGGAACTGAAAGTGAAGGTGGCTAGTATGATGGAGAGAGACAGACATGAAAGTAACTTGAAGTTACAAATCCCTTTTCATCTTTATTTTGCCATCAAATTAACATGGATCTCAAAGGAGTGAACCAAAAATGTTTTCTCCCCAAATCTGGAGAAATCTAATGTGGAGATGATAGTTCTTTCCATGAAAACCTAAGTTTGTTCTTTATATTTAAGAGTCCATTTGCTTTGTTTCTTTGTTTTTTAAAGTACTACACATAAGTGAAATCATATGGTATTTGTCTTTGTCTTCTCTTCTGTAATCCCTAGAATGCAGATGTTATCATACTTGATGACATCATAGAGTTCCCTTAACCTATTCTCATTTTTTATTCTTTTTTCCTTTTTGCTGTTCTACTTGGTTGCTTCCCATAACACTTTCTTCCAGATCACTGATCTGTTCTTCTGCAGCCTCTAATCTGCTGTTGATTCCCTCTAATGTATTTTTCATTCTCGTTATTGTATTCTTCAGCTCTACTTCTTCTTTATGTTTTCTTTTATCTCTTTACTGAAGTTCTCACTGAGTTAATCCACTCTTTATTCAAGTGAATAAGATATTCAAGTGAATATCTCTATGCCCATTACTTTGAACTCTTTATCAGGCATATTACTTATCTCCATTTCATTTTGCTCTTTTTCTTTGATTTTGTCTTGTGCTTTCATTTGAGACATGTTTATCTCCTCATTTTTTCTTATCCTGTGCTTGTTTCTGTGTATTTGGTAGTTCAGCTATGTCTCCTGATCTTGAAGGCAGTGGCTTTGTGTGTCCTATTGTGCACACCTGCCCCTCTGCCACCATCACCAAAACTGGTGCTCAAAGGGTGTCCCCTGTGTGGGTTGTGTGTGCCCTACTGTTGTGGCTGAGTTGTAATTGCTGTGGGCATACTGGTGAACGGGGCTAGTCTTCAGCCCAGCCAGCTACAATGATCTGCTTTGCCTACTGTGGGCACACTGGGCAGAGGTTGCTCCCCACACTGTTGAGAGGCTTGGCTGCAACTATCATAGGCATGCTGCTGGGTGGCACTGGCACTCAGTCTAGCTGTTTACAGTTAGCTTCTGCCACAGATGCAGGTATACCAAAGGGCAGGGCTTACAACCTGCACAGCCAGCTGAGAGGCCTGGCTACAGCAACTACAGGCATGTTGATGTGCAGGGTTATCTTTCCCCCTCCCCAGGGCAGGAGTCACTTTGGAGTGGCACCAGCTGGGGCTGCCTGCCAGGTGTGGGAGTGCAGGAGCCACTTTGGAGGGACATCTGCAGAGGTGGGCATGTTGGGTGGAGCAGGTCATGTGGTGCTAGCAAGGTAGATGGAAAATGTTAAAATTCACTTCCAAGAGTATCCAGCTATGTAGATGGGGAATGAGCAAGAATAATGGTACTTGCCAGCACGTTTGTTCTTTGAGAAATCTCCTGCACATCCCTGCCCCTTCAGCACACATTTCAAGATTAGTCAGTAAATCTCCTTCCTGTATGCCCTAGTTGGTTTTTAAGCTGCTGCTTCTGTGCTGTGTCTAAGGCCGAGTTATTTAGTGTGCTGTCTCCTTAAGGGCAGGGACTCAGTTTCCTGTCACCTGCCAGCTCTCTCAGAGTGAAGCCTTGATGATTTTCAAGGCCAGACATTATGGGAGCTCCTACTTTGCTATACTCCACTTTGCTTTTTTCTACTGCCTCCTCACAGTTGTTTTATTCCCTGAGTTGGGGCCTTAACTGACCAGTAAGTATAGTACAATTTTTGTATGTCTCAATTGGGCATGACCAATAGATAAAAACAATTTTTCACTTTGAGAACAGAACAAAGGTGACAGTGGAAGTTACTCTCAAAAGCTTTGTAATAAATTTTTTAAATATATTAGTGACAGGCACTCCATCTCTTATATAATTTAGGACTATATCTAGATTTAGATACATAAAGCTTTACTCTAGTTGCTTAAAAGGAGAGCAGCTTAATTTCTTAAGTAAAAAGATGTTTGGAATTGGACTCCAAGATGACTGCAAATGCCCAAGGACTTAGTTTCTTATTTCATGTTTAGCCTTTTTTTTTTTTTTTAGCAAATGACCTTTGTTCTCATGATTAGAAGATGACTGCTGCTCCTATAGGCATTATGCCTACTCCTCTGGAATAATAGGCAAAGAGGAAGGAGAAAAATCCAAAGTTCAATGCCAGCTGAGTTCATCCCTTTTACAAATCTTTCCCAGAAGCCCACCCAGAGATTTTCTTTAACATTTCACTGTCCATTTTGATCATATGTCCACCAGTACCTGCAAGGAAGACCAATATGGACTAAATTGGTCAGCCTAGTCCGTCACCCAATTTCTCTTATTCACCTCACCCCAACTTCGTTTGTCCCTAAATGCTAATATCTGGAATGAAACTAAGAAGACCAGTTCCAGCCACAAAGGTTAAAGTCAATGTTAAGATTGTTGATATTCACATGAGAAACCACAGGCTTATGACAGGGTTGGAAAAGTGAAGGGTCACTTCAGACATGGAATAGAGGAAATGACAGTTTCCTCTTAAAAGTGCTGAAAGAATATTTAAAAACTTTAGACTTTTAAATAATAGGATAGTTGTTTTGACTTCAGCTTAGTCAGTTCTTACTAAGAATTGTGCCACTAGATGCTATCTCAGAAAAAAAAGGAAAAAAAGTAACTTCAGAAAAAGAAACACCTGTGATTTTATCTTCAAATTATCTTAGGATCTAGAGAGCAATTTGTGTTGCCAAATTAATATGGGAAGACATTTTGGTGGCAGTGTTGCTTTTCTTATGTTACTAACTACCAATTCTATATACCAATGAGAGGGCATTGATATTTGATTAATGAAGTAGTTCCTAATCCAAGAAAATGAGGCAGAGGTATTATTTCTGTAAGTGTTCAGTGTCCATGTTACATCTAAATAATACATACTAATTTTAAAATCCACTCAGTTTTCTTAATTAAATATTTGAATCTCCATTAGGAGTTGCAGTTTCCATCCTAATCATTTGTCATTGAGTTTTTCTTGGCATATGACCACACGCATATCAACACATACAAAAAAATACAGATCTCTATTTTCCTTATTAAACCAGTCTTGATTACTCACCAATAATGATAACAATTAAAACACAACATTGGGGTGCCTGGGTGGCACAGCGGTTAAGCGTCTGCCTTCGGCTCAGGGCGTGATCCCAGCGTTATGGGATCGAGCCCCACATCGGGCTCCTCCACTATGAGCCTGCTTCTTCCTCTCCCACTCCCCCTGCTTGTGTTCCCTCTCTCACTGGCTGTCTCTATCGCTGTCGAATAAATAAATAAAATCTTTAAAAAAATAAAAAAATAAAACACAACACACACGGACACGCACATGCACATGCATAAACACTCACATGCCCATCATTATTCCAGAGAGTAATTAAGTTTACTTCCCCGGTTCTCTGATTAAGGAGGATAGAACTTTCATTTAACTTTGATGTTAACTACAGTTGAAGAATTTAAAATACTAAAAAAAAAAAAAAAAAGACAAATTCACACAAATTAAATTTATTTATTCCTAAAGAATGGTTCCAGGAATTCTTTTTAGGAAACAGATTCAAATTTTGCTTATTGATTCTAATTTAAATATAGCAACAGTTTGATGAATATTCAGATCTTGGTGAAGTATGGTGGAACATATTTATCAAAATGGTTTCAGTTAATTTGTCACCTTGTACTTGTGTTATTACCTTCACATTTAAAGTAGTCATGACATTGCTGACAGAGATCTGTGCTGTCTTGTAATTTTATTGCCAGTAGAAATTACACATGAGTTGCTTATATATTCTGAGGAAAGATAGTCCTTGCTTGAGGGCCAAAATCTTTATTATGATCACTTTACTGTTAGTTTACAGAAACACTGACTTTTTAGTTTTAAAAAAATGTTGTGGTTTTGTTTTGTTTTGTTTTGGTCAGGAGCAGAAATCTGCATTCCATCCCTACCTAATTGTCTACAGCTCTTATAGAATGAACTTCTCTTAGAATAAGTCACCAAAGTAAAATGGGTAGAGCTGTTTTTGGTTTTTTGTGTTTTAACACTTTAGTGACTGATTTTTCTCCTGGTAATAGTCATTCACCATTCAATACTTAGAATGTTCATTATAAATTTTCCCTTGAACCTATTCTTTAATAGCACAAGTAGTTAGCAATAGATAATTTAACTTAGACAAAAGTAATTCCACTTTTCTAAGATCAGCTGATCTTCAGTAAACATACCAAGACCATTCACTGGGAAGGAATAGTCTCTTTAGAGACAAATGGATATCCAGATGTAAAAGAATGTAGTTCACAGCATACAAAATATTAACTGAAATGGGTCAAAATGTAAATTTAAGAGTTACAACTATAAATATATATATTTCAAAATTTCCTACTTTGTGATAGAATCATAAGGTGATAGAGCTCTTTTGGAGAACAATTTTCACTTACCAAAAAAAAAAAAAAATCCAGTTTACCATTTTGATCTCTCAAAAGGGAGAATAAAATTTTTGGCACAGATATCTCTGTGATGTCCTCAGAAAGCTGAAAGTTCAGCTGAAAAGTGTTGAAATATATAATTAAACAGAACATTTATAACTTTGTTTCTTCTTTCTAACAGTTAGCTTGAGATAGGTTATATTTCCTATTAAACAATAATTGATTCTAATTATTTTCTCTGTTTTTGAGTTATAAAAATAGGGGAAAGTGATTTGAGATTGCTAGTATCTCTGTTATGATAAGCAAGGATTATCTCATGTTCCTAAATATAAAACTAGGATGATTATTATTTTACAGTTTCTACTTCAACAAAAATATGTGTTTCCCCCATATATACTATCACATCATAGGAATGTGTAAGTTATCTTGAGTCATACTAATACCAAAGCCTGTCATTAAAATATATACTATACTAATCCATATGTACATCCATATGAGTGTAGGTATATCAAATGTCTGTATATACATATATTATTTTTCCATTGCGTTTTTATTTCACCTTGGATGTTTAATCTACATGCTTTAAATGAAAAGTACTACAAAAATTATTACATAATATATAATGCATGTGTTTCATACATCTTTTCTATGATACTTAAAGAATAGATTAGTCTACCACATGCTTGCTGAAAGACTAGGCATTTTTACATATAGGACTAGATAATTTTATAATAGAATCACTAATTCCCTTTGTGTATGCTTTGCAATTCTGCCTGAAGCAAAACCTAGAGTGGGAGGTTTCCATTGGACAAGTCTCTCCTTTTGCTTTAGAAAAAGGATTATACCTATTTAAAAAAAAAAAAAATCTGAGATTACTCTTTCTCACTCTTTAGAGACCTTTCAAGATGTTTATTTCTTCCATTTCAGTTCCGGCTCTTCCCTTCTCTCCCTCTCTGCTTCCTTCCATCTCTTTTTTCATCTTTACCTGTCATGCATTAAGAATTGTGCTAGGTGCTAGGAATGAAAATAATCAAAACAAAATTTTGAACCCCAAAGAACTCTCAGTCTATGAAGAGAACAAAGAAGCAAAGTTAACAATCAGTGTAGGTTAAATTACAAGAGACAGGTAGAGAATTCTAGAAGCTCTAAAGAGAACATCCCAACTCTCCTTAGGGTATTCCACGATACTTGGCTGAAAAGATGTTACCAGAGTTATACTCTAAAGAATAAGTAGATCCTTAAGGGAGAAGTAGTTTGATATGGCTGTAGTTTCATGCATATATGCGTTTGCATTTTACAGTTCTCACCTCTGGCCACCAGGGTATAGAGGATTTTCAGATGACGACATCATCACCAAGAAAATTTTCTCTTTGTATTAATTTGAACCTACTCTTTGTTCTAATCAGAAGCAAATTATTTAAAACTTTTTTAATCTACCCAAATGTGGGTTTATCATTTTTTTCATATTAGAACTATTTAGCTGTCCAAAGCTTTTGTGATTGTTTCCATGAGTCATACCTCCCCTCATTTTTCTCCTGCACTTGTATTATCCCATAAGGGAGAAACTAAGGTGAAATGATTTCCTCATATCTATATGGTGATTTAAGAAAGAAAATGGGATTAAATATATGATAGTTCTTAGTTTGGAGACTATTGCATATCCCATTGTATTTCATTTCTTGTTATCTAGCTCCTTTTTACCATTCATGGTATAGTACCCATCACTAGTGATGAATTCACACCCTCAACAAAATCTTACTAGAAGAATGCAGTTTTCCTTAATTTTTTAAAATTTAACATCTAATTATTTGTATTTTAATCCTAATATTTGATTAAATCATAAAACCTTATAGACTTCCTGAATTCAGCATGAGAAGTGGTATTTCACTACTGTTTCCTGACATGTCTTGAAACAGAATAAAAAGATCAGAAGAAACTCTATTGGGCCTTCACAATCTCATGTGCTTCAGCATTAGAACATGCTGCATGAATTTGAGGCCTTTCTGAAACAGAGCTAACTCTGTAGTCAAATTACTTTCTATTCTGCTTTCACGACAACACAGAACTGCTCAGATACATCTTCTGTCCAGGACAGACATTGAACTGTTTAGAGATTCTTTAATATAGAGACATTGAATAAGAAAAAGAAAAACCAATTATATTGTTTATGGCTCACCCTCCTTTACCTGCCTTCCAGGGTTGGAGAAATACTCCATGGAAAAAGGTTCAGGGTAGCAGCCACCAGATTTAACCACACTGCACTGTGGGAGCAAATACAACGTAATAAACACACACAAAGACACTTATATTGCTATAGAGAGTTGATAACAATTCCATTTGTACTTGTTTGAGAGTTGAAAGACTAGGAGCTATTTGAATACATTTGAAAAGTCCTCAGAAGTAGTTGGATGTAATGTTAGTAAACTGTTATACAGTTTCTTCTTTATTTCTACAAAGGTGGACATACTGTGATACACACAGTGTCTCATTGACTCTAACTGGTTATAAATTTAAAAACTAGTCTTAGCAATTTCTGGTCTTATTATTTCTGTAGACCTACCACGTAGTGCTTAATTTATGAATTATGTGAGATAGAAAAGTATAATATAATGGTAAAGACCACAGTTTTGGAACCATACAAATAAGAGTTTGAAATTACCTCCGATTTACTGGCCGTATGACACTAGGCAAGTGATTTTGTGCACCAGAGGCTTTATCTCCTCATCTGGAAAATGAAAATAGTAATGGAATATATGGAATATATGTGATAATTAAGTGAGTTAGTGATAATAAAGTATTTAATGAAGCAGTTGGCAAATCAAATGCCCCAAAAAATAAATGGTAGCATTTGATTAGGCTGAAGTTGAATAGTTATGTTGTAGCCTTCCAGATAGGGGTTTTATTTCTTACATACAAAGTACTTGGGAGAGTAACTGGATATATGAACTTGTTCAATAACAGATACTATTTGTACTGATAGTATTGCAATGTACTATTAACATCATGGGTTGAAGGAAGAAATGGTTCTTGTAATGTATCTTTGGGATCAGTTTAGTTGATTACATAGGCTGTATCTACTACTGCCCTTTTTACTTGTAGTATTTACCCACAAATAAATCCATAGAAAGTCTCCTGTAACCCTCCGCATTTGCAAGATTTTAATTGTTCAATTTTTTGGAAATGATTATAAGGGAAATTCAATTCCAATTAATCTGAGTTTTGTTGGTTAATATGCACATGAGTCATCAGCCTGTAGTAAAGAAGGTGACTAGGCTACTGGTGAGCTAATCTTTTATCAGGACTGTGCACCAGCTGCTCCTTTTATAGAGAGAATGAAAAATGAATGGACAGGGAAACATATTCCGAACAAAAGAACAAAATAAGTCTTCAGAACCAATCTTAATGAAACAGATATTATCTATAGAGAGTTCAAAACAGTGGTCATAAAGATGCTCATGAAGGTCCGGAGAGCAATGCATAAACAAAGTAGGAATTTCAACAAAGAAATAGGTAATATTTAAAAAGTGTCAAAAGACATTAGAGAGCCGAAGAGTATAATAACTGGACTGAAAAATTGAAGGGTTCAGTAGCAGACTAGATCAAGAAGAAGAAAAAATCAGGAAACTCAAGGTCAGGAGTGGAATTCATCCAATCAGAGGAGCCTAATGAAAAAGAGTGAAGATAGCATAAGGGTTTTAGGGGACAGTATCAGCAGATCAATATATGCATCATAAGGTTCCCAAGAGGAGAAAGAGATAATGGGGAAGAGAGCTTAATAAAAGAAGTAATGGCAGGAAACCTCCTTAAACTAGGTAAAGAAACAGACATCCAGATCCAGGAAACCCAAAGAGTATAAAAAAGATGACTCTAAAGAGGCCACATTTATACCCTGAAATAGACTGCTGTAATTTTAAGATGTTTAAACATTACAGTAGTCACAAAGCAAAGTCTGTGGTAGATTCACAAAAGGCTAGCAGAGTCAAGAGTCCAGATGTAAACCCGTGCATATATGGTCAATTGATTTTTGACAAAGAATCCAAGCATAAACAATGGAGAAAGAATGATCTCTTTAATAAATGATGTTGGGAAACTGGATATCCACATGTAAAAGAGTGAAACTGGACTTCTGTTATACTCTATATACAAATATCAACTAAAATGGATTAAAGACTTGAATGTTAGATCTGAAGCCATAAAACTCACAGAGGAAAACATTGGGGGTAAGTTCCTTGATGTCTTGGCAGTGATGATTTGGATTCGAAACCAAAAACAAAGGCAACAAAAACAAAAATCAACAAGTGGAACTACATCAAACTAAAAACCTTCTGCACAGCAAAAGAGACCATCAACAAAATGAACAGGCATTTTATGGAATGGGAGAAAATCTCTGCAAACCACATGTATGACGGGTTAATATCCAAAATATGCAAGGAACTCACACAACTAAAGAAGACATACAAATGGGCAACAGGTACATGAAAAGATGCTCAACATCACTAATATTAGGGAAATGCAAATTAAAACAACAGTGTGTTATCACCTCATGCCTTTGGGATGTCCATTATCAAAAAGACAAGATATGAGTGCTTTTGAGGATATGGAGGAAAGGGAACCCTTGTACACTGTTGGTGGGAATGTAAACTGGCATAGTCACTGTGGAATATAATAGGGAGGTTCCTCAAGAAATTAAAATAGAACTACCATATGATCCAGCAATTCCACTTCTGGGTATATAGTCAAAGGAAACAAAATTACTATCTCAAAGAGGTATCTGTACTCCCATGTTCGCAACAGCATTATTCTCAACAGCCAAGGTCTGGAGCCAACCTAAATGTCTATTGATAGATGAATGGACAAGTGTAATCTGGTATATCTATATACGATTGAATATTACTCACTTTTAAAAAAAGAAGGAAGTCCTACCATTTGTGACAACATAAATGAACCTGGAGGGCATCATGCTAAGTGAAATAAGCCAGCCAGAGAAAAACAAATACTGCATGGTATCACTTATAGCTGGAATCTTAAAAAAAAAAAAAAGTTGAATTCATAGAAACAGAGAGTACAGTGGTGATTACCAGGGACTGGGGTTAAGGGAAATAGAGGCTGGTAAAAAGGTATGAACTTTCCATTATAAAATGAATAAGGCCGAGAATCGACTATATATGAGTGGTGAGCATAGTTGATAATGTAAAATTGAAACTTGCTAAGAGAGTAGAACTTAAATGTTCTCACCCCCCCCCCCAAAATGAATAAATAAATAAAATGAGGTGATAGCTATGTCCATTAACTCAATGGTTGGTATCTTTTCACAGTGTATATATATATTAAATCATCATGGTATATATTTTATTACAATTTTATTTGTCATTTCTATTTCAGTAAAGCTGAAAAAAGCACATAGAGAAAAAATTAAGATATGACCATTTTGTGCAGTTAAGTCCAAACACTTTTATATATGCAGTATTTTCCTCTGTTTACTGATTCTTAGAATTGTGGTAATACATGCTTAATCCTGCTGCTTTTGCCTTTTCTGTTTGGTATGATTTTTTTTTTCCTTTTTTAAAAACAATCAATCTGCCTCCACGTAGTCTATTTCTTTTGAGGTTGCTGACTAACTCTTGGTATGCATTTACTCCACACCATGTTTGAAATCATTATATTTTTACTGATAGCATCAAAACAACAAGGGACATATGTTTGGATGAGATTAATAGCCATGCAGCTGGAAGATTACATTGCCAAACCATGTACTCAAGTTAAGAGTCTGTGTTTATTACTGTTTAATATTGGCAGAACTTTTTCAAAGGGAGTCCAGAATCTGCTCTGAAGTTCAGAGGTTGGCATGAGCCTGTCCCTGTGAAATGAGGCTAGTGATACAATTAAGGCATATGTTTGGTGGGTCAGTAGGATAGAACCACACACAAAACAAGGTAGGAGCTTCACTTGAATTGTGACCTTTGAATCAGTTTCTCAGTGATAGTGTGGGAGGCTTTTTTAGGAATGGAATTGGAACAAGATATGCTTCTTCCCATGAGTAAACTGTGAGATCAGTCTTTAAATTGTTTTTAATTACAATTTCTGAGCCCAGTGCTTGAAGGTGCCAGTCGAGCTGAAAAGCAATGTTGTTTATTTCATTGTCAGGGTGAGAGAATGATGGAGAAGATGGTTCCCAACGTGCTTTGGAACCAATTTAAACATTCTGAGGAAAGAACTTGCCCCACTTGATACTTAGGTAAAATATTTTCTTTGAGTGAATTTTGCATTCAAGAATAATTGAGATCTTCTCTAAGAAATTTCTGTTGCAGTTATATATACTTTTATTTAACATGTTTAACAATAAGCACAATAGGAAAGTTTTTTTTCAGGCCACTCTTTTTTTTTTTTAAAGATTTTATTTATTTATGTGACAGAGAGACAGCCAGCGAGAGAGGGAACACAAGCAGGGGGAGTGGGAGAGGAAGAAGCAGGCTCCCAGCGGAGGAGCCTGATGTGGGGCTCGATCCCAGAACTCCGGGATCACTCCCTGAGCCGAAGGCGGATGCTTATCAACTGCGCCACCCAGGTGCCCCCACTCTTTTTTTTTAACCAAAAAAGTTAATTTTTTGTTTCATGGCTTACAGATACTGAAACCTAAGAATTTCTTCTCATTGATACATGTTTCTTTAATTTTTTTGTGTGTTTTCTTTTAAAATTAAGCCACTGACAAAAGAAAAAAAATAAGTAGAGGGAACTATGTCAACCAATTGACACAAATGAGGTTTGGCTACTAGGTTCTAAGTCTTACATAATAGTGATATTTTTTAATTGGCCATATCATTTTTTATTTATATATGATTGGATACCAAGAATCTATGAGGGACAGAACAAATAAAAAAGTGAAACAAGTAGGAGAAGAGGAAATGGATATGTTTTGCCGTGAAAGTTTTATTAAGAAAATGGGTAGAGAAGTTTTTGAAGGCAAGCAATAATAAGATGGTCTGTCACAGTTACTCAAACTCAAGAAGATATATGGAATTCTCTGAAAAATGGCATTTAATAACTTCAGGGATCCACATTAGTTATGTCTGCCTTATTTTATATCATATTTGGGTTCTCATTTTAAAAATCCTTTAAGTGATCTGGAGAAATTTGTTGTTTAACAAAACCATGTGTTATACATTTTCATCAAATAATCCCCCATCAATATAAGCCACAGTGCTATAAAAAATTTTATTGTGCCTGTTTAGTAGTTAGTAAAAAATTAATACACAACTGTAATACATTATATATTTCATCAATTCTAAAATACTCTTTTTTTTACTTCTTAATATTTCTGAAACAGAATCATCCCACAACTACGGAGAGACAGCTACTCATAGTTTAATGATTTCAAGTTATGTGCCTTGATGGTTCTGTGCATGTCGAGTTAACTGTCATTTAAAAGTCTTCAAAATGATTATCCTGTAATTGGACACTGAAAGAAAAAGACATTGTGCAGTCAGCAAGGCATGAGAGCAGGGTGGCACAGCACAAATCCAGTGAAGTGAAGCCAGCAGTTGTCTTTGGAAGAATGACTTCCATTCCATATTTTCTTGCAAAGCAAGATATCCTAAGGAAGCAAGATATCCCCAAGCAAATAAAGTTGTGTTATTATTATCTTTTAAAATTCTTATCAAATACCAAGTAATGCAACTGATAAGAGCCCAAAAGATATGAATACCTTAGAGTAGGTTAAAGAAATTCCAAGGTGGCAAGCATCTATTGTGACCAATGTATGTGCTATTCTGGACTCTTTAAAAAGCATGTGTCTTAGGATTTTTTCCAACAGCAACTTTTTCTTAACTAGTGTTACATAAAATGGTAACGTTATGAGTGGTTTCATCTGAGTCTTTATGAGATGTGAGGTATTATAGTAAGTCAGATATTTATAAATGATATGCATGTACTACTTGCCTGTTTTATATGAACTGTTTTAATAGTCTTTATCAATTATTTATGTAATATCTATATAAAAGTATTTTATGCATACACATTCATGTTTTCTTTCTGAATGACCCATGGATATTTCTCATATCCTGCAGTGCATACACCATACATTGGAGAACATTTATGTAATCAAATCCCCTCTAGCGGGAAAGTTTTATTTACTCATGTACTAATTAATTACTTTTTTATTTTTTTTCCTCTGAGTATCTCTATGCCCAACGTGGGGCTCAAAGTCATGACTCCAAGATCTAGAGTCACATGCTCTACCAACCAACTGCAGTGCATGCATTTTACAGATATCTTATTTTTATTAAATAAATAAAAGCATAGAGTATTGAAAGAATGAGAAAGATTGTATTGTTCATCCTCATCACCCTATATTAGAAGAAGACTGATTTTAGAGAGGTTAAGTTTCTGTCAAAAGGCCAATTAATTTAGTAGAGAGCCATAACCTGACATCCAATTCAGTGCTTGTTCTACCATGTTACGGTTTCTTTAGGAGAGAGTTAAACACACATGGAGCCTTCTGTGAGGCTTAAGTTTAACTCCTTAACATTCTCATCCACAGAGACATAAATGGAGAATGGAATTAAAAGGTAATTAAGCTTATAATCTTTAAAGTATAAATATTTCTTATTTTCCAAAAACTCCAATAAAAGTAACTTCGCAATTCTTATCAGAGTGAGTAAGCACCAGAGTTTAATAATACACTTTGTCTTCCAAATGTCTAAACTCAATCTTATTTGCTTTGGCTTGAGCCTTTTCCCTCATATTCTTCTTGGAGTCGTTCGAGAAAAATTCTACAGAGTTGACATTTATGTAACTTAATTTTAGAGGGAATCTAGAGATAACAAAAAGTGCACATTTTTTTCAAGCAACATTAAATTAGTTTGACTCTATTTTCAGAAGTTTCAAATGTAAGAAATGACACAAAGGAATAGATCCTATTCAGGTATTATGTTGATACGAGAAGGTTTACATCATTTTCTGGAATAGTTGGTATAGCCCTGAAACTCTTCTGTTTTGGGGGTTGAAAAGTGTAGATATGCTTGGTGCCTTGCTCAGTTCTCCTTCCTTGGCTGGTACACTCACGTTCATGTCCGAGTCACTGTTGAGTACTGGTTGCTAACAGCTCAGAGACATCTGTCTCCTCCCGAGAATTGCCACTTGGCCTGGAAAATGACACTGTCACCACAAAGGATAGTCTATAGCTCATGATTGACTGCTACTGGAGTACAAAAGGACATTGCATGACTATTCATGCTCCAGAGCTGACGTGGGGTCAAAATAACTATGGACTTCAGCTGAATCCTCATCTTTGCCCACATTCCTTATATCCCTTCTCTCTCATAGGTATTACCTGAGCATGCTTCCTCACTAACTTACTGGCACTAGAATTCTCACAGCAGGCTCTGATTGTAGGGGACACAACTTGGAAAAGGAATGGGCAGTAGCATTTTGAAGATCCGAGTAGCTATATCTCTTTCTTCCGATATCTCAACTCAATCATCTTTGACAAATGTGGCCAAAGCACTGCTGCCTCCTCATAATAACTCACATTGGCATAGCCCTTTAACACTTACAAGGCTCTTCATTCCTTTTCCTGGGCCTAGTCAACACTTCTGCTCTTAGCTGCCAGAGGCTTGTCCTTGTTAATTCAAATGACACTTACTACTACGTCATTCAGATAGGCTGTTTTATCTCAGTCATTTAAGAGGAGGGGGGAGTGAGGCTAAACACTTTTTAGTGACTTTAGTAAATTAACAGACCAAGGACATATTGGATTTTGGACACCATCCAGATCTCTAGATTCCATGTTCAAATCTCATTCTAAAACACTGTACCTATCACATGTCTGTCGCAGTCCCTCCCATGGCTTCAGGTCTCCACAACACAGAGGACTAGATTAAATACTTAAAACTTTGGTTAAAATCATTAGCTTTTAGGGGCGCCTGGGTGGCACAGCAGTTAAGCGTCTGCCTTTGGCTCAGGGCGTGATCCTGGCGTTATGGGATCAAGCCCCACATCAGGCTCTTCCGCTATGAGCCTGCTTCTTCCTCTCCCACTCCCCCTGCTTGTGTTCCCTCTCTCGCTGGCTGTCTCTATCTGTGTTAAATAAATAAATAAAATCTAAAAAAAAAAAAAATCATTAGCTTTTATAACCTGAGGCGTAGTATGTATGTCTCAAAAAAAAAAAAATCATTAGCTTTTATAACCTGAGGCGTAGTATGTATGTCTGTCTTGTTAGAAGAGAATGTCTGGTGGAAATAAGGTTCTTTCTTACCAGAAAAAGAAGAAGGAAAAAAAAAAGAGTATCATGATTTTTGAAGGTTTAGTTTTTAAATTTTCAAGTTTTCAGACATTTCAATATACAAATTTCACTAAGAAATAAAGATTAGTAAGTGGATAATCTCAAATTAAGGATTGCTTCAAACAAAATTAATGTTGTTTGTCTGTTGTGTGTTCAGTGGAAATGATGACTTAAGTGTCTACATTGCTACAACTGAACTACCACGTAATTCATTAAAAAGGTACGTGGGTGGACAATTCAATTAAATTCTGCACATCACAGTGCCTGGCAAACATTTCCATTTTCTAATAGATGAAATAGCTTTTATTTTTCCTGATAGTGATAAAAGCTTTTTTGTTGTTGCTCATTCCCTGTAGGAAATTAAGGACATTATTTGAGAAAATGTATAAAAGGTTCACATTTTACACATGCTGAGTAGGAATAAGTTTTCTCACAGTAAGAGATATTTAGAGATATTGATGTTTTCAATCTGTTTCCTTTGTGGTAATCACAAAGACTCAATCATATGGCGCAGGTTCATCACAGAACTTTGATGTGTGCTCTGTGATGGCGCTTCTTTTTCTGAGTAAAGGACAAAGAGCAGAGAGAAGTGGTCCGCCATATGACCAGGGAACATTTTTTTTTTTTTCCAGTAGCCCAAAGAGAACAAACACTCTGAAGACAATTGTGAAAGAGGAAGGCTCCTTTGTGGTCTTCCCTCCTCTGTTGCCTGTGTCCACTTTTATGCCTTGTAGTCCTCCATCCTTTCCAGCAGCTCTCCAATCATTGTTTTAGTTTGTCATCGTCAGACTGAACCTTAGGTATCTGGCCGTTGTTGTCAAGTTATTTTCTCTCCCACAGGGTGTTTGATTTTTTTTTTTTTAAGATTTTATTTATTTATTTGACAGAGAGAGACAGACAGAGAGGGAACACACGCAGGGGCAGAGGGAGAGGGATAAGCAGGCTTCCCACTGAACAGGGAGCCCAGTGTGGGGCTCGATCCCAGGACTCTGGGATCACACCCTGAGCCAAAGGCAGACGCTAAATGACTGAGACACCCAGGCACCCCAGGGTGTTTGATTTTCAATTCAAAGTTCTCTTTATTTACCCTTTTTACTTTATGTACTGTTTGGAGATTTTGTAAGTAAACAGTTTTATAATGAGAAAATGAAAATGCATTTTGATTTTGTGAAGATGAGATGTTTTTTAAAGACTGAATTACAGGAAAAGATCCATCGGAAAAGTAATGGGGAAGATAGACCCTGCTTCATTATTCTGCTCCACCACAATCCATTTGTCCCCTGACAGTGACAGAAAACAAGATATTTCTTTTTTTAAAGATTTTATTTATTTATTTATTTGTTTGTTTGTTTGTTTGTTTATTTATTTATGAGAAAGAGAGAGCGTGCAAGAGAGAGAACACAAGCCAGGGGGAGGGGAAGAAGGAGGGAGAAGGAGACTCCCCTCTGAGCATGGAGCCCTAGAAGGGGCTTGATCCCAGGACAGAGAGCTCATGACCTGGGCCACCCAAGCACCTCAAGATATTTCTTTTATTTATTTATTTATTCATTTATTTATTTATTTAAATGTTCAGTTAGCCAATGTATAGTACATCATTAGTTTTTGATGTAGTGTTCAGCGATTCATTAGTTGCATATAACACCCAGTGCTCATCATATCCCGTGCCCTCCTTAATACCCATCACCTGGTTACCCCATCCCCCCCCCACAACCCTCAGTTTGTTTCCTAGAGTCAAGAATCTCTCATGGTTTGGCTCCCTCTCTGATTTCTTCCCACTCAGTTTTCCCTCCCCTGTGGTCCTCCACTCTATTCCTTAAGTTTCACATATGGGTAAACCATATGATAATTGTCTTTCTGTGCTTGACTTATTTCACTTAGCATATTCCCCTCCAGTTCCATCTATGTCAATGCAAAGGGTAGGTACTTATCCATTATGATGGGTGAATAACATTCCTTTGTATATATGAACCACATCTTCTTTATCCATTCATCTGTTGAAGAACATCTTGGCTCTTTCCATAGTTTGGCTATTGTGGACATTGTTGCTATGAACATTGGGGTGCATGTGCCCCTTCTTTTCATTATATCTGTGTCTTTGGGGTAAATACCTAGTAGTGTGATTGCTGGATGATAAGGCAGCTCTGTTTTTAACGTCTTGAGGAACCTCCATACTGTTTTCCAGAGTGGCTGTAGCAACTTGCATTCCCACCAACAGTGTAAGAGGGTTCCCCTTTCTCCACATCCTCGCCAGCATTTGTTGTTCCCTGTCTTGTTAATTTTAGCCATTCTAACTGGTGTAAGGTGGTATCTCGTGTAGTTTTGATTTGTATTTCCCTGATGGCTAGTGATGTGGAGCATTTTTTCATGTGTCTGTTAGCCATTTCTATGTCTTCTTTGGAGAAGTTGTCTGTTCGTGTCTTCTGCCCATTTCTTGACTGGATTATTTGATTTTTGGGTGTTGAGTTTGAGAAGTTCTTTATAGATCTTGGATACCAGCCCTTTATCTGTAATGTCATTTGCAAGTATCCTCTCCTCCATGGGTTGCCTCTTAGTTTTGTTGACTGTTTCCAACAGAGGGAATTTAATACTGGAGATTGGTTACATGGGTGATGGAAGAGCTGAGAAACCAAATATGAGCTAGGGAGAAAACATGGTGATTAAGAAGTTGTTATTATTAAGTAACAGTAAAGAAAAGACAGTGATTGATTTAAAATGAAGCTTGTAAAAGATGATACCATATTTCTTCTGAGACATTTCTAGGAAAATGATCCTGCCTTTGACAGAAATTTTATGGAACCAAGAGGAAAACCTGATTTAGAAGGAAAGATAAGCTAATGATTTGAGGTGACTTTGGGAAATCCATGCAGACATTTTTAATCTTATTATCAGTGTTTGGCACATATGAGATACTGGCAATATGCTTTTTTTAATTATGTGAGAAATAGCATATTAAAATATTATGGTTAAGTCATCTGTGTAAATTTAATATTTATCAATACCACTATTGATAAATCACAAAGGGTATATGTAAATGATAGATGAAAAGCTAAGGACCAGCCTTAAGGAATGCCCAAATACTAGAGCTGGAGTTAAAAAAAAAAAAAAAAGAATTAAGAAAGAAGAGGACAATAGCATATACTGTGCATGTTATATGAACCTCATACAATGTGAGATGCTGTATGAATTGCAGAAACAGTAATTAATATAAGCCTCCTGAGAAAGAAAAACACAAAATTGGAAATATAAGTTTCTCTTTAAAAAGAAACCAACATTTAGTTAAAAGGAAGTAATGATCCCAAAATGCTTTTTCAAATGTTCACATACTATGCTGTAAACCTCTTTCTTTGACTGATAAGAAAAGTTAAATGATAGAAAATATTTATGAACCATGAAAGCAAATAAGGATCCCATCTTTTCCCCAGCTTTATTGATATAATGAGTGACATATAACATTGTGTAAGTTTAAAGTACACAATGTGTAGATTTGATACACTTACATATTGCAAAGTGATTACCATCCTTAGCCAATCCCTCCCATCATGTCACATAAGTACCATTTCTTTTTTGTGGTGAGAACATGTAAGATCTACTCTCTTAGCAACTTTCAAGTATATAATATAATATTATTACCTGTAATCACCATACTGTACACTAGATCGCCAGAACTTGTTAATCTTATAACTGGAAGTTTGTACCATTAAGGATCTTTTTTTATGATTTAGTTTGAGACAGAATTCTCAAGAATCATTTTGCCCATGTTTTCATCTCTTTCAAAATTAATAGGTTTCTTCTCATATATATATATATTTTTTTCTTTTTTCTTTTTTTTGAGATAAGGAATTTCTGGCTGCCAAAATCTATTACCTCTGAGTTTGCCTCTACCCAGCTAGAGAGTTAGACATAGTATTATCATAGACATGGAAGTTCAGGAGATATGTTGCTGGTAATTGTGGAAAGTCATAAATCTTGGTATATTTGTTTTCTATATTAGGGTGTCTTCTCTGTATTGAAGATGATACAATGATCATCTTTATGGCACTTTCACTTGTGAAACAAGGGAAGAAACCAACCTGCCATGTGGATTCCTATTCTAATATTGCCATCAGAACCTAGGCAGGAATATAAGCACAGATACAGGTATATACTCATATTGGAATCACAAGGGCTTTCCTTCTTCTTCTTTTTTTTTTTTTAAGATTGTGTTTATTCATTTTAGAGAGAGAGAGTACAAGTGTGGAGGGGTAGAGGGGGAGGGAGAAAGATTCTGAAGCAGATGCCACACTGAGTGCAGAACACAGGGCTCAGTCACACCACCCTGACATCATGACCTGAGCCGAAATCAAGAGTCAGACAGTCAACTGACTGAGCCACCAGGGTGCCCTGGAATCACTAAGGGCTTTGCATGGGCAAGGCATTTTGTGAAGTTGGATACAAGGGGCAGAAGGAGGGAAATCAGTTCATCTTCACTTTAATTACTCGGAGTTCTAATGACTTACGTAGAGTGCCCCCCTTGCATCGAATTTTACTATGTTGTTTTTTTCCATAGTCAGAGAAAACAAGAGAGCTAGCCAGTTCTCCCCACTGGTTTGACAATTCCTTTGAGCATGAGAATCATAAAAAATAATTTGTAAACAATTATTTAACTAAATCAATAAGAACATTTGCCAAGTTAATGATAATGACTGCTGTATTCCAATCAGAAGTTACTCTGTGAAAATAGTTCCTTTTCTCATCCTAAGCTGAGGTGTAACATCTCAGCCCACTTATCTGAAAACACAGGGAAAGAGAGGAAAATGTCATCTATAATATGATGTAGGCCTCTAAGAGATGACTTCAGACTAACAATTTGACAAATCATATTCTTTTTTTTTAAGATTTACATATTTATTTGACAGAGAGAGAGTGTGTGGGGTAAGGGGGAGAGGGAGAGAATCTCAAGCAGACTCTGTGCTGAGCACGGAGCCAGTGCGGGGTTCCATCTCACGACCCTGATCACAACCTGAACTGAAAGAGCTCGGTGCTTAACCCACTGCACCACTCAGGTGTCCCGACAAATCATATTCTAATGGTGCAAAACTCCTAATTCCTCTCTGACTTCATTTTTTACTGCTGTGCCTTGCCCATTCCACACCGACCAGGTTGATTCCTTGCTGTCTTTTAAACATGATAACCATGCCCCCATCTCAGAGCCTTTCCACTTTTTCTATTTTCCTAGAATGCCTTGTTCCAAGGTATCCACTTGAGTGACTCCTTCATCTTCTTCAGAATGTTACTTAGAGGCAACCTTCTCACACAGCACTCCCTGGGCACCCTTCATAAAATTGCAAACTCCCAACTTAAATTCTGTATCCTTTTCCTGATTTATTGTTTTTCCTTATAATACTATTTCTTCTCTTTCTTGTCTATCTTGCCCCACCAGAATTCATAAGACAGAGGATATTGAGTGCTCCCCCAGCAGGTAGAACTTTCCTAGGAACTCTATGAATATCTGTTTAATAGAGTCGATTTAAATGACACCTAATCTAATTCCAGAATTCCAGTGGATAGCTTTAGTACATACTAAATGTTGAGTCCTTAAGAGTAGGATCTCTCTCACTCTTTGTCTCTCTCATTTATTTGCTTTGTTTTTACTTTGTAGCTCCACAATGCCTGGCAAAAAGTAGTCACTTAAACATTTGATATATTTAAGTTTGGTGGTATTTTTAAACACTCCTGGAAAGAATGAGAAAATTATAGCTAGCTTTAAAGAAATTTGTTGTCATAGAACAGCTTTTGGGTCCCAGGTCTCTTCGATTTTATGCAATAAATCATGAAACAGGATGCACTTAACGCAGTGGATAATTTTGCATGGAAAAGGTAATTGGGAAGAGAGTTAAGTCCTTTCCTGATAAGAGAGAATTAACTATACTTACTTTCACTTCAAATAGTTTTACCATATTCAGAATAGGGTGATTTATGCTACAGAAGAACCTTATATAAATACCACAAAAATACTATTTCTGAGAAGAAGCATGGTATGTGGGAGGAAATTCTGGCAAAATGGTCACTAACTAAATTCAGCCAAATTTTTGATGGCGTAAGCAGAAAATATGGGTATTTTAAAAAGTCATGCCCAGAATAGAATACTTGAAGTTTGCTTCAGTTTAATTATAGACAGTTCACTGACCTTCCTGAATTTTTAAGCCAGTCTGTGGCCCGTTGGTGGCCCTTCACATAGCGCTAATATAGCAGTGCTTTACATTATTACCAATTATTCTCCAACACTGAACTGTCTTGCTCAACTGTCTTACTCAAGCCAACTGAGGTGAGGGTGTCTTCTCTGCACTGAAAACGATACAGTGAACCTACATTATGGCACTCACTTATGAAACAAGAGGGAGAAACCAAAGACCCAGTGGTCAGCCTGCCATATGGACCCCTATTCTAACATCTACATCAGAACCTAAGCAGCAGTATAAGCACAGATATAGGTATATACTGACATTGGTGTGAATTCAAAGATTACATACTGTATTATATCTATCTATCTATGTTTTACATTTCCCACATGCCAATGCAGACCTATAATAAGAAAAAAAGGGGGGGGGGAACAGAACAAATCTGGAAATTCTCATATATGCTGAGATAATAGGGGACAGTTGGTGAATGGATTTTTTTCCTTATTTTTATTCTAGGTCTATCTCTTTTATCCCCTAAACCCTAAGTATACACATTAACCGCAATTTCTGTATTGCCCTCCATTAAAAAGGAGAGGAAGGGTTTTTGTAGCTTTTTAAATCCAGGATTCAATATGGAAGAGATAAAAAGTATTTCTTAGGTGTTTTTACCAGACACCAAAATATAGTGTGTTTTTCTAAGATCCTTTCTGAGGTAGTATTGTACCAATTTTCTATTTTATGGGTTCTCTGCTCAATCCCAGTATTGTCTTCTTTGCCCTTTTTAAGTATTAAGTGCTTAAGTAACAAATTTGTGAATATAAAACAGACAAGATTTTGAAAATTTACATGGTATGAGGTTTGCTAAGTTCTCTTTCCCTCTCGAAATAATCTAACACAAAATAGTAATTAAACATTGTCTAAGGAGAGCGCTTTGAGAGAAGCAGTGTTAAGCTTTCCTATTTCATCTGATTACTTAAAAATATTTTTGGTGTTTTCATGAGTTAACTATATTTACTATAACTGACTTTTTCTTTGGCTGAGATAATTTTCTAACTAGGAGGTTTTCCTAAAACTCAAATTGCTACCTTTTACCTTTCACTGATATATGTATTTATGCCACTTAAAATGGGAAAGCGCCGGTAGTCAAAAGTTCAAGATTAAATCATAAGATTGTTTTAAAGAAGAGCTATAATTTTCAGACTTAGTGATCAACCTATTGCCTACATTTCCCCTGAGAATTTGTCATATGATTAAGAAAATCAGTTAAAATGGATTCAGTATAATTCAGCTACAAATAATAGCTCATCCCAATGTAGATGGGAGCACCTCAGTTCTCATTGACAAAGCAATTGTCTGTGAATCTAGACTGGCTATGTAGTTTTTTGTGCATTAAGAATAGACTTCTGTAATGTTGCAGCAGAGAAACCAGATAAATGCCAACTCAGGTCAAGATCTCAGGATTGTTCGATCTAGCCCCATGTTGGGCTAAACACTCAGCGCAGAGTCCGCTTGAGTTTCTCTCTCCTTCTTTCTCTGCCCCTCCCTCCTGTTCCCTCACATGCTCTTTCCCTCTCTCTAAAGTAAATAAATCTTTAAAAAAATCCTAAGGAGGGGCGCCTGGGTGGCACAGCGGTTAAGCGTCTGCCTTCGGCTCAGGGCGTGATCCCGGCATTATGGGATCGAGCCCCACATCAGGCTCCTCCGCTATGAGCCTGCTTCTTCCTCTCCCACTCCCCCTGCTTGTGTTCCCTCTCTCACTGGCTGTCTCTATCCTGTCGAATGAATAAATAAAATCTTTTAAAAAAAAAAATAAATAAATAAAAATAAAAAAATCCTAAGGAATCTAAGTTAGCTATGTAAATAATAATTATTTATTAACATATAATCAATAATTATGTGTATTATATATTAATATCAGTTAATAGTCATGACAGATTTAGCATACACACATAAGATGTTAATAATAGAGGAAGCTCAATGTAGAGTGTATGAGACCTCTCTACTATCTTTGTAACTTTTCGGCAAATTAAAACTATTCTAAAATAAAAAGCTTGTTTGTGTAAGTTTATGTAAAATAATTAAATTTGTATGTGTGTTTATAAACAGAATGCGGCAGGACATGGAGCAATAAATGCAGGCAGCAAACACCATGAGCCATAAAATCTTAGCATTAACCCTAAGATTTACTTAGTGATGAATATCTGACTCAATCTAGGGGTTTCCTAAAATACACATGTCAGATGACTATTAATACATCAACTAACTGAAAAGCTCAGTAACTTTCAAGGCAATACATGTCAGTATCTGACAGCTCTGATTATTAGAAATGTAATTCTTATACTGAGTAAAATTAATTCATTCTCTCTTTAGGTCATCTTACCTATTAATTAGTATGTAGAAAATTCCTGTATCTAAATCAACAGCCTTGTTCTCCTTAGAAATTCTAGGCTTGAATTCCAAATTGTCTTTTATTATCACTACCTGTACAGAGAGTAAACCCCTCTAAATCAAGATGAGCAAAATTATATCTGAATGTCCTTATGCTTTTCACATCTGTATTACCCATCTCACACTCCTAATTACACTAGAAAATATCTTTAATCTTGACCTCTACTTCACATCACATATTTAGTCCTTCATTAATTCATATGGATTTTACTTGTACCATGTTACTTATGTTTATTTCCCTCTCTTCATTTCCATTTTGACAGCCTCTCCAAGTCGTCTTTATTTATCCTCTTCCTTTTCCTCCTCTTCCTTCTATTGACTCTTGGATGCAAATAATGGTTTTGATTATAGTCTCTAATTTGGAATATATTGCTATAATTACTGAATGCATGGGTCTTTTGCTTTACTTATTCTAATGATACAGTGAACACTGTGACCACATTACTGAACCCCAGAACTAGAAAATTAACAACTATATGCTTCTCTCTGATCCTAAAACCCTCTCTTCCCCTAAATTCCACTTTAATACTCTTGCTCTTTTTTAATAGTTTTATCATGTATCTTTATTATCAACCTATATGTTGGTTACTTTTTTTTAGTTTTTATGTAAATTCCAGTTAGTTAACATACAGTGTAATATTACTTTCAGGTGTACAATATAGTGATTCAGCACTTCCTTATATCACCCAGGGCTCATAACAACAAGGGCACTCCTTAATCCCCATCACCTATTAACTTCTCCCCCTACCCACCGCCTCTTTGGTAGCCATTAGTTTTTTTCTGTATAAGAGTCTGTTTACTTGTTTGCCTCTCACTATCTCTTTTTTTCCTCTTTGTTTTGTTTCTTAAATTCCACGTATGAGGATTTATAAAATTCAACACCCAAAAAATGAATAATCCAATTAAAAAGTGGACAGGTAACAGGAAGAGACATTTTTCCAAAGAAGACCTGTAGATGGTCAAAAGACATATGAAAAGATGCTCAATATCACTCATCATCGGGGAAATGCAAATCAAAACTACAATAAGATGTCACTTCATGCCTGTCAGGGTGGCTAAAATCAACAACGCAAGAACCAACAAGTGTTGGCAAGGATGTGGAGAACAGTCAACTCTCCTGCACTGTTGGTGGGAATGCAAACTGGTGCATCCATGGTGAAAAACAGTATGGAGGTTCCTCTAAAAGTTAAAAAAAAACTACCTTACAATCTAGCAATTGCTCTACTATTAATCCAAGGAATACAAACATACTAATTCAAAGGGATACATGCATCTTGATGTTTATAGCAGCATTATCTACAATAGTCAGATTATGGAAACAGCCCAAGTGTCCATAGACTGATGAATGGATAAAGAAGATGTGGGTGGGGTGTATATATATGTGTGTGTGTATATATATATAATATTCCATATATATATAATGGTATATCATGCAGCCATCAAAAAGAATGAAATCTTGCCATTTGCAATGATATGGATAGAGCTAGAGAGTATTATGCTAAGTGAAATAAGTCAGTCAGAGAAAGACAAATACCATATAGTTACTTTGAATTTAGTAAACAAGGATCATTTTAGATACTCTGCTGAAACATGCTTTATTCATTCAACATTAGTATTAATGTACTAATACTCATTTTCATTTGTGCATAATATTCCATTTTGTGAATCTACCATAGATTATTCATTTTTCTGTTGATCAGCCTTTCTTTTTTCTTCCCCCCCCCACTTTGGTCTTTTAGAAAGAATTACTAATAACTTTTGTGTCTCCTTCCATATATATGTGAGGGTTTTGGGGGCATATGCAAGAATGGAATTATTATGTTTGTATATAAATATTTAACTTTAAAATGTATAAGCATATTGTTTTGAAAATGATTATAGCAATTTAATTCTTACCAAGTATGTTATTATTTGATAGCAAACCACATGCTCTTCAAATTTGGTTTGGTTAGACATTAAAATTGGCCAGTTAAATGGGGGCAGTATTGCATCACTTCTGATTTACATTTCCCATGTAGTAATGATATTGGTATTTATTTTCATGTATTTATTAGATACATGCATTTTGCCTTTTAAGAAATGCTGACCTATGTCTTTTGCCCATTTATTCTAATATATTGTTTTTCCTTTTTCATTCATTTTTAGAAGTTCTTTATACATTTTGGGTATCAATGTCATGTCAATTTTATGTATTTGTGATGTCTTTTCCCAGCTTATAGCTTGTCCTTTTAAGATGGAATTTGATGAATAGGATTTTTTAATTTTTAATTTTAAGGTATTTATAATTGCTGATATTTAATGATTTGTTTCTTGTTTAATAAATCCTTGCCTACATGGTAAGAAGGATTTTTTTTTTTTAATGATTTTTTATTATATTATGTTAGTCACCATACAGTACATCCCCGGTTTCCGATGTAAGGCTCGATGATTCATTAGTTGTGTATAACACCCAGTGCACCATGCAATACGTGCCCTCCTTACTACCCATCACCGGTCTATCCCATTCCCCCACCCCCCTCCCCTCTGAAGTCCTCAGTTTGTTTCTCATAGTCCATAGTCTCTCATGTTTCATTCCCCCTTCTGATTACCCCCCCCTTTCTTTATCCCTCTCTTCCCCTACCGATCATCCTAGTTCTTATGTTCCATAGATGAGAGAAATCATATGATAGTTGTCTTTCTCTGCTTGACTTATTTCACTTAGCATTATCTCCTCCAGTGCTGTCCATGTTGTAGCAAATGTTGAGAACTAGTTCTTTCTGATAGCTGAGTAATATTCCATTGTATATATGGACCACAACTTCTTAATCCAGTCATCTGTTGAAGGGCATCTCGGCTCCTTCCACAATTTAGCTATTGTGGACATTGCTGCTATGAACATTGGGGTGCATATGGCCCTTCTCTTCACTACGTCTGTATCTTTGGGGTAAATACCCAGTAGTGCAATGGCTGGATCATAGGGTAGCTCAATTTTTAACTTTTTAAGGGACCTCCACACTGTTTTCCAGAGTGGCTGTACCAACTTGCATTCCCACCAACAATGTAGGAGGGATCCCCTTTCTCCACATCCTCTCCAACAATTGTTGTTTCTTGCCTTGTCTATTTTTGCCATTCTAACTGGCGTAAGGTGGTATCTCAGTGTGGTTTTGATTTGAATTTCCTTGATGGCTAATGATTTTGAACATTTTTTCATGTGTCTGTTAGCCATTTGTATGTCTTCATTGGAAAAGTGTCTGTTCATATCTTCTGCCCATTTTTTGATTTGTTTATTTGTTTCTCGTGTATTGAGTTTGAGAAGTTCTTTGTAGATCTTGGATACCAGTCCTTTATCTGTAGTGTCATTTGCAAATATATTCTCCCATTCCGTGGGCTGCCTCTTAGTTTTTCTGACTGTTTCCTTGGCTGTGCAGAAACTTTTAATCTTGATGAAGTCCCATAAATTCATTTTATCTTTTGTTTCTCTTGCCTTTGGGGATGTGTCATGAAAAAGGTTGCTTTGGCCGATGTCGTAGAGGTTGCTGCCTATGTTCTCCTCTAGAATTTTGATGGATTCCTGTCTCACATCGAGGTCTTTCATCCATTTGGAGTTTATTTTTGTGTATGGTGTGAGAGAGTGGTCAAGTTTCATTCTTTTGCATGTAGCTGTCCAATTTTCCCAGCACCATTTATTGAAGAGACTGTCTTTTTCCCACCGGATGTTTTTTCCTGCTTTATCAAATATTAGTTGCCCAAAGAGCCGAGGGTCCATTTCTGGGCTCTCTATTCTGTTCCATTGGTCTATGTGTCTGTTTTTGTGCCAGTACCATGCTGTCTTTGTGATCACAGCTTTGTAGTACAGCTCGAAATCCGGCATTGTGATGCCCCCAGCTTTGTTTTTCCTTTTCAACAGTTCCTTGGAGATTCGGGGCCTTTTCTGTTTCCATACAAATTTAAGGACTATTTGTTCCAGTTCTTTGAAAAATGTCCTCGGTATTTTGATCGGGATAGCATTGAAAGTGTAGATTGCTCTGGGTAGCATGGACATTTTAACTATGTTAATTCTTCCAATCCATGAGCATGGAATATCTTTCCATCTTTTTATGTCTTCCTCAATGTCTTTCAAGAGTGATTTATAGTTTCTAGAATATAGGTCCTTTACGTCTCTGGTTAAGTTAATTCCAAGGTAACGTATGGTTTTTGGTGCTATTGTAAATGGGATGGATTCCCTAATTTCTCTTTCTTCGGTCTCGTTATTCGTGTATAGAAATGCAACTGATTTCTGAGCATTGATTTTGTATCCCGCCACGTTACTGAATTGCTCTATAACTTCTAATAGTTTGGGAGTGGCTTCTTTTGGGTTTTCCATATAGAGTATCATGTCATCTGCAAAGAGAGACATTTTGACTTCTTCTTTGCCAATTTGAATACCTTTGATCCCTTTTTGTCGTCTGATTGCTGTTGCAAGGACTTCTAGTACTATGTTGAATAATAGTGGCGAGAGTGGGCATCCTTGTCGAGTTCCTGATCTTAAGGGAAAGGCTTCCAGCTTTTCCCCATTGAGAATAATATTTGCAGTAGGCTTTTCATAGATGGCTTTTATGAGATTGAGAAATGTACCTTCTATTCCTACACTCTGAAGGGTTTTAATCAGGAAAGGATGCTGTATTTTGTCAAATGCTTTTTCGGCATCGATTGAGAGGATCATATGGTTCCTGAGTCTTTTCTTGTTGATATGATGTATCACGCTGATTGATTTGCGAATATTGAACCACGCTTGCATCCCAGGTATGAATCCCACTTGATCGTGATGGATAATCCTTTTAATGTACTGTTGGATTCTATTAGCAAGTATCTTGTTGAGGATTTTGGCGTCCATATTCATTAGGGAAATCGGTCTGTAATTCTCCTTTTTGAGGGGGTCTTTGCCTGGTTTGGGGATCAAGGTAATATTGGCCTCATAGAATGAGTTTGGTAGCTTTCCTTCTGTTTCTATTTTTTGAAATAGCTTTAGGAGAATAGGTATTATTTCTTCTTTGAATGTTTGGTAGAATTCCCCAGGAAAACCGTCCGGGCCTGGAGTTTTGTTATTTGGAAGGTTGTTTATCACTGACTCAATTTCTTCATAATTAATTGGCCTGTTTAAGGAATCAATTTCTTCCGGTTTCAATCTTGGTAGTTTATAGGTTTCCAGGAAGGATTCCATCTCTTCCAGATTGCTTAGTTTATTGGCATATAGCTGTTGATAAAAATTTCTAATAATCCTTCCAATTTCAATGGTGTTCGTCGTGACCTCTCCTTTTTCATTCATAATTTTAATAATCTGGGTCCTTTCTCTTTTCTTTTGGATAAGTCTTGCCAGTGGTCTGTCAATTTTATTGATTCTCTCAAAGAACCAGCTTCTAGTCCTGTTGATCTGCTCTACTGTACTTCTGGTTTCTGCTTGATTGATTTCAGCTCTAATTTTGGTCAACTGCTTCCTCGTGCGTGGATTAGGCCTGTCCCTCTGTTGCTGTTCCAGCTTCTTGAGGTGAGAATATAAAAACTGCATTTTAGATTTTTCTATTCTTTTGAGTGAGGCTTGGATGGCTATGTATTTCCCCCTTAGGACTGCCTTTGCAGTATCCCATAGGTTTTGGACTGTTGTATTTTCATTCTCATTGGTCTCCATAAATTGTTTAATTTGATTTTTGATTTCCTGGTTTATCGAGTCATTCCTGAGCAGGATGGTTCTTAGTCTCCAAGTGTTTGAGTTTCTTCCAAATTTTTCCTTGTGGTTGAGTTCCAATTTCAGAGCGTTGTGGTCTGAGAATATGCAGGGGATAATTTCAATCTTTTGGTATCGGTTGAGACCTGTTTTGTGTCCCAGAACATGGTCTATTCTTGAGAATGTTCCATGGGCATTAGAATAGAATGAGTATTCTTTGGTTCTGGGGTGTAGTGTTCTATATATATCTATGAGGTCCAACTCGTCGAGTATGGCATTCAAAGCCTTTGATTCTTTGCTTAGTTTTTGCCAGGGTGTTCTGTCTATTTCTGAGAGTGGAGTGTTGAGGTCCCCTACTATTAATGTATTTTTATTTATATGTCTCTTTATTCTGGTTAAGAGTTGGCTTGTGTATCTTGCTGCTCCCCTGTTGGGGGCATATATATTTATAATTGTCATATCCACTTGTTGAATACTTCCCTTAAGAATAATATAGTGCCCTTCTGCATCTCTAACTATAGTCTGTAGTTTAAAATCCAATTTATCTGATATGAGAATTGCTACCCCAGCTTTCTTTTGAGGTCCATTTGCGTGAAAGATGGTACTCCATCCCCTTACTCTCAGTCTGAATGCATCTTTGGGTTCGAAATGAGTCTCTTGTAGACAGCAAATGGATGGGTCATTTCTTTTTATCCAATCTGCAACCCTGTGGCGTTTTATGGGATGGTTCAAACCATTTACATTAAGACTGATTACTGAGAGATATGATTTTAATGTTGCCATGTTGCCAGTAAAGTCTTTGTTTGTATTGGCTGTGACTTTCTGTTCTGTATCACTCTTGGGGCCTTTTTACTTTTATAGAACCCCCCGTAATATCTCCTGTAGGGCTGGTTTCGTGGTTACAAAATTGGTTAGTGACTGGCGATTCTGAAATGTCTTTATTTCTCCATCAATTCTGAATGACAGCCTTGCTGGATAAAGGATCCTTGGCTGCATGTTTTTCTCTGAAAGAGCTTTAAATATGCTCCCCCAACCCTTTCTCTCATTCCAGGTCTGTGTAGACAGGTCTGACGTAATTCTGATGCTTTTGCCTTGGTACGTGAGAAATTTCTTTGCCCTGGCCGCTTTCAATACTGTATCCTTGCATCTAATATTTGCGAATTGCACTATGACGTGACGTGGCGTAGGTTTGTCGTGGTTGAGCTTGGGAGGGGTCCTCTCTGCCTCTTGGACACGAATGTTTGTTTCCCTTGCTAGATTAGGGAAGTTTTCAGCTACAATTTGTTCAAATATCTCTTCTAGACCTCTGTTTTTCTCCACCCCCTCGGGGATGCCGATGATTCTAACATTGGATCGTTTCATTGAGTCAGTAATCTCCCGTAACCTACATTCGTGGGCGTGGATTTTTTTAAGACCATCTTCTATTTTCATTTTTTCCTCTATTAACCCATCCTCCAATTCACTAACCCGTTCCTCTGCTTCTGCGACCCTGGCCGTCAGAGCCTCTAGTTTTGCCTGCATTTGGCTCATAGAATTTTTAATTTCTGTCAGATTCGCTCTCATTTCTGTCCTTAGGGATTCTATATTCTCAGTAACCTTTTCGTTAATAGTTTTTTCAATTCTACTCATCATTTTGACCATCGTTACTCTGAATTCCATTTCTGATAATTTGGTTACATCCATATCCATTATTTCTGTGGCAGAGGCCACAGAATCACTGTCTTTTCTTTGCTGGGGGGGGCTTCTCCTTCTTGTCATTCTGATGAAGAGAGGTTGCGGGGTTTCCAGAGCCCAAATTATTGACTGGGTCCCAGGCCGTGCCCCTTGTTTTATAGGGATCTTAGGGATGTGGGCTTCTTCTTTAAAGATTTTATTTATTTATTTATGTGGCAGCCAACCAGCGAGAGAGGGAACAGAAGCAGGGGAGTGGGAGAGAAAGAAGCAGGCTCCCAGCGGAGGAGCCCGATGAGGGACTCCTTTCCGGAACGCCGGGATCACGCCCTAAGCCGAAGGCAGGCGCTCAATGACTGCGCCACCCAGGCGCCCGGGTTGTGGGCTTCTTGATTTTTCAGCCTGCCTTCTGTGTTCTGGGGGAGGGGCCTGCCGCGCCAATACTCAGGCAACCCTGTTTGGGTAGAGTCTCCGTGTCCCCTGCGAGGGAGGATGGGGATGGGCACTCTCTGAGCCGGTATTTCCAGGCTTTTGTTCTCTGGCGGCTTTCCCTGGCGGTTTGCTGTGCCTCTTCTGAGAGTCAGAGCAGCAGCGGCCAAATTTCAGCCTCTGTCACAGAACAGAGGGATTGCGGCCCGTTCTCTACTAATGTTCTGGCCACTTTAACTCTGTTTCTGTTGGTGCTGCTCGGCCTACAGCGTGTTGTCACGGTGTGCTTACCAGGCGGCCTGCCCCTCACTTCAGGGCCGGCGCGTCTCTGTCCTTTGTGTTTCCTAGCCGCTGCCGCCAGCCGTAGCCGCCCGCGCGCTCCCGGATCTCCCGGTCTCAGTCTGGATCCAGTGAGCGCACCAGGATTCCGGTGTTCCGCGAGATGCCTGGTGGCACGCGCACCCGGCTCACGGTCTCAGTCTGCTGTTTTGCGGGTGCCGTCCGTGAGCCCCGCCCGCTCTCCCGTGCAAGTGGCTGCTACGCTTCCCGGCGAGCAGGCCGTCCTCCCCCTTCCGTTTGCGATAATACGACCGCGGTTCCGCGGCTCCCCACTTCGTACCTCAATTCTCTGCTCAGGAGATATTCATTTGTAGAGATCCAGATGCGTCTTCCTGCGTCTCAGGCTGGTTCCGTGGTTGTTTAGGCTGGTCTGGTACCTATCCAGCTCGACTCGGAGGACCGGCTGAAAACGGTGTCTCCTACTCCTCCGCCATCTTAACTCCCGTGTTTCAGTAAGAAGGATTTATGTTGTCATTTTATTGAAGTGTATTTGACGTACAATATTATATATTAGTTTTAGTTGGATGACATTCAACATGTATGTACATTACAAAGTGATCACCACAGTAAGTCTAGTTACCATCTGTTACCATACAAAGTTATTATAACATTACTATCTTCCCTATGCTGCACTTAACATCCCCATGACTTACTTATTTTATAACTGGAAGTTTGTACCTCTTTCACTTATTTGATCCATTCCTTCATGCTCCTCCCCTCTGGCGACCACCAGTTTGTTCTCTATATTTATGAGTCTGTTTTTGTTTGTTTTGTTTTTGAGATTTTTACGTGTATGTGAGATTTTATGGTATTCATCTTTCTCTGTCTGACTTATTTCACTTAGCATATTACTGTATAATTTCATCCATGTTGTCATAAATGGTAAGATCTCATTCTTTTTTATGGCTGAGTAATATTCCCATTGTACATACACACCACATCGTCTTTATTCATTCATCTATTAGGTTGCTTCCGTATCTTGGCTGTTGTAAATAATGCAGCAATAAACATAGGGGTGTATATATCTTTTTGAATTAGTGCTTTTGTTTTCTTCAGATAAATACCCAGAATTGGAATTGCTAGGTTGTATTGTATTTCTATTTTTAATTTTTTGAGGAACCTCCATACTGTTTTTCATCATGACTGCAACAATTACATTTGCACCAACCATGTATGAGGGTTACCTTTTCTCCACATCTTCTCTAATCTTTGTCATTTCTTGTCTTTTTGATAATAGCCATTCTACTAGGTGTGACACCACCCTTATTGTGGTTTTCATATGCATTTTCCAGATGATTAGTGATGTTGAGCATCTTTTCATGTGTCTGTTGGCCATTTGTCTTTGGAAAAATGTCTATCCAGAGGTCCTCTGTCCATTTTTTAAGCAGATTGTTTGGAGTTTTTGGTGTTCAGTTGTATGACTTCTTTGTGTTTTTAGACGTTAATTCCTTATTAGATACATCATCTGCAAATATCTCCTCCCATTCAGTAGATTGTTTTTGTTGTTGTTGTTGTTGCTGTTGTTTTGTTGATGGTTTTCTTTGCTGTGTAAAAGCTTTTTGTTTGATGTAGTCCCAATTTTGTTTTCTTTTGTTTTTGCCTTTGCTGTCCTTGCCTAAGGAGACAAATCCAAAAAAATATTGCTAAGATCAATGTTCAAGAGATTACTGCCTACTTTTTTTTAGGGGTTTTATGATTTCTTACATTTAGGTCTTTAATCTGTTTTGAGTTTATTTTTGTATATGGTATAAGAAAGTTGTCCAGTTTCATTCTCTGTCTGTCAATTTTCCCAAAACCATTTATTGAAGAGACTGTGTTTTCCCCATTATATATTGTTGCCTCCTTTGTCATAGGTTAATTGACCATAGAAACATGGGTTTATTTCTGGGTTCTCTATTCTGTTCTATTCTATATGTCTCTTTGTGCCACTATCATACTGTATTGTTTACTGTAGCTTTGTAGTAGAGTTTGAAATCTGGAATTGTGATTACCTCCATCTTCATTCTACTTTCTCAAGATAGCTTTGGCAATTTGGGGTCTTTTGTGATTCCATAGAAATTTTGGATTGCTTGTTCTAGTTATATGAAAAATTCCTTTACTATTTTGATAGGGGTTGCACTGAGTCTGTAACTGCTTTGGGTAGTATGGGCATTTTAACAATATTTTTTCGATTCATGAGGATGGTGTATCTTTCCATTTATTTGTGTCATCTTAGGTTTCTTTTATCAATGTCATAGTTTTCACAGTACAAGTCTTTCACCTTGTGGTTAAATTTATCCCCAGGTAACTTATTCTTTTTTATGCAATTGTAAACGGGATTGTTTTCTGTTTCCAATAGTTTGTTAGTGTATAGGAATGCAACAAATTTCTGTGTATTAATTTTGTATCCTGCAACTTCGTCGAATTCATTTTTTAGTTCTAAGCGTGTGTGTGTGTGTGTGTGTGTGTGTGTGTGTGTGTTTGTGGTGTGTTTGGATTTTTTTTTTATATGTGCTATTATGTGATCTGCAAATAGTGACAGTTTTACTTCTTCACCAGTTTGAATGCCTTTCATTTCTTTTGCTTATCTGGTTGCTTTGGCTAGGGCTTACAGGACTGTGTTGGATAAAAGTGGTAGGAATGAGCATCCCTGCCTTGTTTCTGATTTTAGAGGAAAAGCTTTAAACTTTTTACCATTGAGTATTTGGATCTGTCATATGTGATATTTACTATGTTGAAGTATATTCCCTCTATACCCACTTTGTCAAGAGTTTTATTATAAATGGATGTTGAATTTTGTCAAATGCTTTTTCTACATCTAGGGAGATTATCATATGATTTTTATCATTCGTTTTGTGACTGTGGTGTACCACATTGAGTGGTTGGTGGATATTGAATCATCTTTGCATCCCTGGAATAAATCCCACCTGATGGTGTATGATCCTTTTAATGTATTGTTGAATTCAGTTTGTTAATATTTTGTTGAGGAATTTTGTAGCTATGTTCATCACGGATATGAAGGATGTTTATTTCTTTTTCCTTTTAAAACTTTTGCTTTATGTATGCAAGTTCTTAACCCATCTGATGTTAATTTTGTATATGCTAAAAAGTTGGGATCCAGCTTCCTTTTCCTTCTATAGAATAACCTACCTTTCTTTATGATCTGTAGTGATACACTTGTCATTTATCAGATATCCATAAATTTATAGATATGTTTCTCAGTTATCTATTTATTTTGATGATCAGTCTATTCACCAAATAACTGTACCAAAATGGCCTTCATTTCTAGGGCTTTATAATAAGTGCTAATATCTGGTATGGCAATCTCCTTCCCCTTCTTTATTCTTCCTTTCAGGCATATCTTGAAATTTTATGGTCATTTACCCTTTCATATTATGTTTGAAATGAAAATTCTGTCATACTTGATGAAAAATCTGGTAATAAATTTTTATTATAGTGTCATTGAATCTATAGCACTTAGGGAGTATTGCTATTTCTACAACTATAATTTTATTGATGAACACAGGACCTCTTTCCTTTTATTTGTCTTCTTTATTAAATTTTAGTAAGATTTTTCTTCTATATTGGTTTTGTATGCCTTTTGTTAGAATCTTCACACTTTTTAAAATTCTTGCTTTTCTTATTATAAAGAGTATCTATTTTTAAAAGCTTTTATTGAAAACTAATGCACATACAGAAATATTCATATCAAAAGGATACAGCTGAATGAATTTTAACAGAACATACTTGTGTAACCAGCATCAAATCAAGAAAGAGAACGTTAATTGATGTCTTTAAAAAATTACCTTTTTTGACTTTGTTGCATGTTTTGTGCAGCTATCAATTTTTTTATGGTATTTGTGATTAAGACAGTGACTGAAGTTCTCAGGACAGAGTGCCAGGGAGGAGAGAGCTTTGCAAGAGAGCAACCTGAAGATTTGAAGCTGAAGACCCTCTGCAAATCTTCAGGTTACTCTGCAAAATCCTGAGAACTTTAGCCTCCTTAGCCGTCTCAGACTGTCATTTCTAAAGCATAGAAGCATCCACCTATGGCAATGATAGGGTTCGTCTTTTTTCCCATTTCTTTGGATCACCGTCCTTTGTTGCCTGATATACAGGGCTTGCAAACCAGTTTCCACATATTTTGCTCTTTTTATTTTTTTTCTGATCATTTCAAGTGGAATGGTAAATCTGGTTTCTGTTATTCCATCTTGAAAGAACTTGAATTTTCTTTCTTGCTTTCACTTTAACTCTCTTTTTCTGTCTGATCAACAAAGAACACTTAAGCCAAAAGATAGAGTATTGTACAGAATTCAAGTGTAGAAATAATTGTTATAAAGAAAGTGGGGATATCTAGAATAGACATTGAAATACGAAATTTGTTTCTGGAAAAAAAAAAAATGTTTTACCGTAAATTTGACCTACCGGCATGTGCCTTTGAAGAGAGGATCATTAATAGTCATCATAATTCTCTAAATCTAATCTAAAAGTTCATCAAATGGATCCTCAACTGTATGGTCAACTAATCTTCAACAAAACATTGAAGTATATCCAATGGAAAAAAGACAGTCTCTTCAATAAATGATGCTGGGAAAATTGGACAATCACATGCAGAAGAATGAGACTAGACCACTCTCTTACACTACACACAAAATAAACTCAAAATGGATGGAAGATCTAAATGTGAGATAGGAATCCATCAAAATTCTAGAGGAGAACACAGGCAGTAACCTCTTCGACCT
>NW_024426774.1:32275196-32326458 GCF_017311325.1 Ursus maritimus | reverse complement strand
AAAAAAAAAAATGTTTTACCGTAAATTTGACCTACCGGCATGTGCCTTTGAAGAGAGGATCATTAATAGTCATCATAATTCTCTAAATCTAATCTAAAAGTTCATCAAATGGATCCTCAACTGTATGGTCAACTAATCTTCAACAAAACATTGAAGTATATCCAATGGAAAAAAGACAGTCTCTTCAATAAATGATGCTGGGAAAATTGGACAATCACATGCAGAAGAATGAGACTAGACCACTCTCTTACACTACACACAAAATAAACTCAAAATGGATGGAAGATCTAAATGTGAGATAGGAATCCATCAAAATTCTAGAGGAGAACACAGGCAGTAACCTCTTCGACCTTGGCCACAGCAACTTCTTGCAAGACATGTCTCTAAAAGCAAAGGAAACAAAAGCAAAAATGAACCATTGGGACTTCATCAAGATAAAAGGCTTCTGCGTGGCAAGGGAAACAGTCAACAAAACTGAAAGGCAACCTATGGAATGGGAGAAGATGTTTGCAAATGACATTACAGATAAAGGGCTGGTATCCAAGATCTATAAAGAACTTCTCAAACTCAACACCCAAAAATCAAATAATCCAGTCAAGAAATGGGCAGAAGACACGAACAGACACTTCTCCAAAGAAGACATACAAATGGCTAACAGACACATGAAAAAATGCTCCCTATCACTAGCCATCAGGGAAATACAAATCAAAACTACACGAGATACCACCTTACACCAGTTAGAATGGCTAAAATTAACAAGACAGGGAACAACAAATGCTGGCGAGGATGTGGAGAAAGGGGAACCCTCTTACACTGTTGGTGGGAATGCAAGTTGCTACAGCCACTCTGGAAAACAGTATGGAGGCTCCTCAAGACGTTAAAAACAGAGCTTCCTTATCATCCAGCAATCACACTACTAGGTATTTACCCCAAAGACACAGATATAATGAAAAGAAGGGGCACATGCATGTTCATAGCAGCAATGTCCACAATAGCCAAACTATGGAAAGAGCCAAGATGTTCTTCAACAGATGAATGGATAAAGAAGATGTGGTTCATAGGATGATCGGTAGGGGAAGAAAGGGATAAAGAAAGGGGGGGTAATCAGAAGGGGGAATGAAACATGAGAGACTATGGACTATGAGAAACGAACTGAGGGCCTCAGAGGGGAGGGAGGTGGGGGAATGGGATAGGCTGGTGATGGGTAGTAAGGAGGGCACGATGATGGTGCACTGGGTGTTATACACAACTAATGAATCATCGAGCCTTACATCGGAAACCGGGGATGTACTGTATGGTGACTAACATAATATAATAAAAAATCATTATAAAAAAAAAAAAGATGTGGTTCATATATACAAAGGAATGTTATTCACCCATCATAATGGATAAGTACCTACCCTTTGCATTGACATAGATGGAACTGGAAGGGAATATGCTAAGTGAAATAAGTCAAGCACAGAAAGACAATTATCATATGGTTTACTCATATGTGAAACTTAAGGAATAGAGTGGAGGACCACAGGGGAAGGGAGGGAAAACTGAGTGGGAAGAAATCAGAGAGGGAGCCAAACCATGAGAGATTCTTGACTCTGAGAAACAAACTGAAGGTTGTGGAAAGGGAGGTGGGGGGGGGTGGATGGGGTAAAAAGGTGATAGACATTAAGAAGGGCATGTGATGTGACTAGCACTGAGTGTTATATGCCACTAATGAATCATTGAGCACTACACCAAAAGCTAATGATGTACTATATGTTGGCTAATTGAATTTCAATTTTAAAAAATTCAAAAAAGTTCATCAAGATAACATATAAAAGTGATACTTACAAAATATTAGAAGTATTATCTGTATTTATAGTTAACATGGAATTACCATAAATTCAAATCCCAAAAAAACATTACTCATGCTGTTTTCTTAGTTTTGTTATCCTGATTGTTACCTCTTCAAATCCCATTCAATCTTGGAAGATTAGTTTAAGTCCTACCTTTACCAGAAAGCCTTCCAAGCAGCTCTAGGCTTTTTAAAATTGTAGTGTTTATGACATTAAAAAAAACCAAATTCTGGTGTTTTATGTTATTCTACCATATATCATCAATTTCTTTATATCTTAAAATCATGTGAGAACAGAAATTAACTACTTTCTCCATATAGTTAGATGCCTACATACCTTTCTTTACTTCTTTTTCTATGGCTCTTATGCTAATTTACTGGATATAATCTTGATCATAATGTTATATTTATTACATATGATATATAATAACTGTTCAGGTTTTAAATTTCAGTCTGCCTTCATAGGTTAGGTATAACCACATTTAGTCATTCTATTTTTTTAAACATATCTATTGTTAATAAAGGCTGCTTGTGAAAGGCCAGTAATATGAGTTTTATGTCAAATACAGAGTAAGTAACACTAGTAACAGAAATCCAAGCTAAAGTCCTTTAGATGGAGCCAATAACCAGCAAAAAGAGAGAGAAACAGAAAGAAAATGTCAAGTGTTACGTACTGGAATAGAATTGAGATGTAGAACAAAGATTCAGGATCAAAATGAAATCTGGATGGAAAAAGGATTGGGAAGGTATGAAGAAAGGCAAGGAAAGTTGTCTTCATCTGCCCAACACTTTAAACCACTGGAGAATTTCTTGAATGGTATGTGGTAAGGATCAAGATTTTTCCCCAGTATGAATATTCAATAAAGTCAGCATTTTTTATTAAAAACAAAACAAAACAACCCTTTCTCCTTTACTGTATTGTATAATAACACTATTGCCATTAATCAGGTGATCATTTATGTGTATTTCTGTATTCAGTGTATTTCTGGTCTGTATTCTGTTCCATTTGCCCCTCTTTGAAAGTTTATATTTGCATATCCTTACAATTAAATTGCTAACTTCCACAAAAGAAAAACTTCCAGTATTCTGATTGGGCTGTAGTTGTATATAGATCAGTTTGAGGGAATTGATATTATTACCCTAGTGAATTTTCCAACTCATGACCATGCTTTATAATTCCATTTAGGTAGGTTTTTTTTTTTTTTTTTTTTTTTTTGGCTTCACAATGATTTGTAATTTCCTGAGCAGAAGAACTTTTCATGTAACTACCAGAACAATTTCAGTCTTTTATAATTATCCCTTTAATGTCTCTACTGATAGTTTGTTCAAGTTTTTTTCTCTTAATTATATTGCTTAATGCTGAAGTTAAAAAAAAAAAAAAAAATTGAACAACCCCGGAAAGTTCCTTATGACTCTTCCTAGTTAATCCTAAACCCCCACCTCAACCAGATATAGTAATTTTAAAAAATTTCTATCATCATAGTTTTACCCTCAAACCTTATATAAATAAAATCATACAATATGTACTCTGTTGCTTATGGCTTCTTCATTCAACAGTATTTTTGAGACTCAATCATGTTGCATATATAAGCAGTTTGTTCATTTTTACTACTGTATAATGTTTTTGTACTATACCATAATTTGCTTATCTATTCTCTTGCTGATGAACATTTTGGTTACTTACCATTTTTCATTGTTATGGGTAGAGCAGCTTTGGGTATTCTTTCATAAGTCTTTTTATAGACATAGGTGTTCATTTAACTTTAGTGAGATCTTTAAGCTTGGGGTTGATGGGTTATATGGCATTTGCATGTTTAAATTTATTAGAAATTTCCAATTTCCCAAAGTAGTTTATTGTTTTATATTCCCATGAGGAATATATTGAGTTCAAGTGGCCCCATATTCTTGTCAACACTTGATATTATCAGTCTTTTAATTTTGGCCATATTGGTGAGTATGGGGTATTACCTTTTGCAGTTTTATTTTTAATTACCCTGGTGACTAATAATTTTGGTCACCTTTTAATATGGTTGCTGTTGTCTCAGATATCTTTGGAAGACAAGGGTCTCAGTCTTAGGTTAAGCATCTGCCTTTGGCTCAGGTCATGATCCCAGGGTCCTGGGATCAAGTCCTGCATAGGGCTCCTTGCTCAGCGGGGAGCCTTCTTCCTCTGCTTGCCGTTCCCCTGCTCATGCAGTCTTTCTCTCTCTCACTCTGACAAATAAATACATAAAATCTTAAAAAAAAAAGAGTGCATTTGATTTAAAATCATACAAAAGAGTGACAATAATACGGATGATAAAAGGCACATGGGGTTGAGAAGAGGGCCAAAAGAATAAAATAGTATAATGTTTTTCTGTCATCTTTATTGGCCAGACAATGCAGAGTTTAAATAAAAAGTTCTCACTTATGACACATCTGTGAGATCTACAGGATCCCATTTATTTCATACTAGTGGTGGGCAGGTTGGGGGACACTAGGTAGATGAAGAAGAAACCCTTGAGCCCTGAGGAATTAGCTTTTACAATCCAGAATTAAATGATCTTTACCAAGGTGAACCATAATCCACCCAGATGATACGGTGTCATCTGACAGAAGTACTGATGAAGCCTAGACTTCTTTGTTGACTAGCTTCAATCATTCACTGATGATGTAAATCAAGATCCAACTTATAAGGTCAGAGCACTATAAAATGGCTTCAGAAATGTTGAGTCTAATTCAAGATCAAACTATTGGTACCAACCTTTGGATTTCTATAGAACTCCACAAGTCCAGGACTAAATTCTGTTCCTTTGTTACCTGTGAGGCAGTGTTCCCCTGGAGGGATACAGAGATGATCTCTACAGATTTATTAGTCTCTGCCCATGGAGTCAGCCAAAGGAACCCCCATGCCTGTAGTTCTGTCTTATCTTTACCACGTGAGCCTGGGGGTGTGAGTTCCTTTCTCAGTCTTGCTACTCCCTTTTTGGTCTGATAGAACCGGGGATTTTTCCCTTCTGCCTTTTGGACAGTGTATCTTTCATAGACCCAAGTTTCCTTTTCTTTCTTTCTTTCTTTTTTGTTTTTTAAAAGATTTTATTTATTTATTTATTTATTTATTTATTTATTTGAGAGAGAGAGAGAGAGAGGGAGAGAGTGCACGCATGCACCCAGGCATGCGTGAGTAGGGGGAGGGGCAGAGGATCTCAAGCAGATGCTACCCTCAGCGCAGAGCCCGACGCTGGGCTCCATCTCAGAACCCTGAGATCATGATCTGAGCTGAAATCAAGAGTCAGAAGCTGAACTGACTGAACCACCCAGATGCCCCCAGACTCAAGTTTTCAAGAAATTATTCAAATCTTTTATCCTATGGTAAAAACCAGACTCAAGAGTGAAGGGGGGAATATAATTCCTTTATATGATTTTGCTAATGTGTATGCAAACAAAAAAAGGCTAATCATCAAACTTTTTCAGATACCCTCCTTTCCATTTCTATGCATATAGCGTATTATATTTTAAATGCATTATATGAACATATTGATAGGCAAAAATTAGAATATTTTCCCTTTCCTATAGAATATACATCTACCAAAAGCTTATTTTATTAAAGAATAAAAAATCATTTTGGAGTTGTGACAGGCTTTGAATTTTTGTTATTCTAATTTATATCAATAAGAAGTCTGGACTGTTGGAACAGAAACTCCATTAACAATGCAGGTACCTTGAAGACAGAATGAGATTTGTGTTAGTTTCTTGAGACTTTTGGAAAAATTCTCAAATCTGATATATTTCACTCTTGAGGAGTGCCTGACCGTAAGAAGATTTATAAGAAAGACTTCTGGAAATGGGTCCAACCAAAAGCAATGTATAGTGATGACAGATCAAACCCAACAGGTGTCTCAGAGTGATGCCAATGGAAACGTGAGGGACAGAGATTGTTGTCAGACATTCCTCTAGTGATTCACTGAAACCCTTGAAAAACAATCACCATGAACTAATCATTGTCATCCATTTCTAGTGTTATTAGTTGAGGAGAACTTTTAAAAACCTAATGGAAAAATATCTGAACACTTAAGCCCTAGAAAAGTCATCATTAAATATTTATTTTTTATCTCCTCCAGTCTCGTCCATGTTGCTGCAAATGTTGTGAAATTGTTCTTTTTGATGGCTGAGTAATATTTCATTGTATATATGGACCACATCTTCTTAATGCTAAGTGAAATAAGTCAAGCAGAGAAAGACAATCATCATATGGTTTCACTCATTTATGGAACATAAGAAGTAGGAAGATCGGTAGGAGAAGAAAGGGAAGAAGGAAGGGGGAGTAAAAAGAAGGGGGAATGAACCATGAGAGACTATGGACTCTGGGAAACAAACTGAGGGCTTTAGAGGGGAGGGTGGTGAGGGATCGGCATAGGCTGGTGATGGGTATTAAGGAGGGCACGTATTGCATAGTGCACTGGGTGTTATACGCAAGTAATGAATCATAGAACTTTACATCAAAAACTTGGGATGTACTGTATGGTGACTAACATAACATAATAAAAAATTATTATAAAAAAAATAAATATTTATTTTTTATAAGTAGTTCACATTCTCTTTTCACCCTAAACATTTTTTTAATATTTAAAAATTTTTAAAGATTAACATACAGTGTTATATTAGTTTCAGGTGTACAGTATAGTGACTTCACAATTCTGTACATTACTCAGTGCTTATCACAATTAGTGTGCTCTTAATCCCATTCACCTACTTTACCCATCCCCCCCACCCAACCCACCTCCCCTCTTGTAAACATCAGTTTGTTCTATGTAGTTAAGAGTCTATATTTTGCTTGTCTCCTTTTTCTTTATCTGTTTTGTTTCTCGAATTCCACATATGAGTGAAATCATATGGTATTTGTCTTTCTCTGACTTATTTCACTAGTATTATATCCTGTGGATCCATCCATGCCATTGCAAATGGCAAGATTCCATTCTTTTTTATGGTTTTATCCATTCATTTATTTTTTTAAAGATTTTATTTATTTATTTGACAGAGAGAGAGACAGCCAGTGAGAGAGGGAACACAAGCAGGGGGAATGGGAGAGGAAGAAGAAGGCTTCCCAGCAGAGCAGGGAGCCCGATGCAGGGCTCGATCTCAGGACCCCAGAATCATCCCTTGAGCCGAAGGCAGACGCTTAATGACTGAGCCACCCAGGCGCCCTCTCCATTCGTTGATTGATGGACACTTGGGCTGCTATCACAATTTGGCTTTTGCAAATAATTTTGCAATAAACATAGGGGTGCATATATCTTTTTGAATTAGTGTTTTTGTATTCTTTAGGTAAATACCCAGTAGTGGAATTATTGGATCATGTGATAATTCTATTTTTATTTTTTTGAGGAACCTCTGTGTTGTTTTCCACAGTGGCTGCACCATTTGCATTCCCACCAACAGGGCATGAGGGTTCCCTTTTCTTCACACCCCTGCCAACACTTGTTTCTTGTGTTTTTTATTTGAGCCATTCTGATAGGTATGAGATGATATCTCATTGTGGTTTTGATGTACATTTCCTTGGCAACGAGTGACATTGAGCATCTTTTCATGTATTTGTTGGCCATCTGTGTATCTTCTTTGGAGAAATGCCTGTTCATTTCTTCTGCCCAGTTTTTAATTGGTCTAGTTGATTTTTAGGTGTTGAGTTGTGTAAGTTCTTTCTTTTTAATTTTTAATTTTTATTTTTTGTATAGTATTTTCTTTATTCATTCATTAGTTGATGGGCGTTTGCATTGCTTTCATTTCTGGCTATTTTTTAATTTTTATTAAGTTCAATTGGCCAACATGTAGTACATCATTAGTTTTTGATGTGGTGTTCAATGATTCATTAGTGGCTTATAACACCCAGTGCTCATAATATCACATGCCCTTCTTAATTTCCATCACCTGGTTACCCGATTCCCCTCCCTTCCGCAACCCTTGGTTTGTTTCCCAGAGTCAACAGTCTCTCATGGTTTGGCTCCCTCTCTGATTTCTTCCCACTCAGTTTTCCCTCCCTTCCCGTATGGTCCTCTGTGCCATTTCTTATATTCCACATATGAGTGAAACCTTATGATAATTGTCTTTCTATGCTTGACTTAGCTCACTTAGCATATTCCCTTCCAGTTCCATCCAGGATGATGTAAATGGTAGGTATTCATCCTTTCTGAAGGCTGAATAACATTCCATTGTAAATATGAACCACATCTTCTTTATCCATTCATCTGGTGAAGGACATCTCAGCTCCTCCCACAGTTTGGCTATTGTGGACATTGCTGCTATGAACATCGGGGTGCATGTGCCCCTTCTTTTCATTATATCTGTGTCTTTGGGGTAAATACCTAGTAGTGTGATTGCTGGATGATAAGGAAGCTCTGTTTTTAATGTATTGAGGAACCTCCATACTGTTTTCCAGAGTCGCTATACCAGCTTGCATTCCCACCAACAGTGTAAGAGGGTTCCCCTTTCTCCACATCCTCGCCAGCATTTGTTGTTCCCTGTCTTGTTAATTTTAGCCATTCTAACTGATGTAAGGTTGTATCTCGTGTAGTTTTGATTTGTATTTCCCTGATGGCTAGTGATGTGGAGCATTTTTTCATGTGTCTGTTAGCCATTTGTATGTCTTCTTTGGAGAAGTTGTCTGTTCATGTCTTCTGCCCATTTCTTGACTGGATTATTTGATTTTTGGGTGTTGAGTTTGAGAAGTTCTTTATAGATCTTGGATACCAGCCCTTTATCTGTAATGTCATTTGCAAACATCTTCTCCCATTCCATAGGTTGCCTTTCAGTTTTGTTGACTGTTTCCCTTGCCACGCAGAAGCCTTTTATCTTGATGAAGTCCCAATGGTTCATTTTTGCTTTTGTTTCCTTTGCTTTTAGAGACATGTCTTGCAAGAAGTTGCTGTGGCTGAGGTCGAAGAGGTTACTGCCTGCGTTCTCCTCTAGAATTTTGATGGATTACTATCTCACATTTAGATCTTCCATCCATTTTGAGTTTATTTTTGTGTGTGGTGTAAGAGAATGGTCAAGTTTCATTCTTCTGCCTGTGGCTGTCCAATTTTCCCAGCATCATTTATTGAAGAGACTGTCTTTTTTCCATTGGATTTTCTTTCCTGCTTTGTCAAAATTAGTTGACCATAGTGTTGAGGGCCATTTTTGGTCTCTGTTCTGTTCCATTGACGTATGTGTCTGTTTTTGTATATTTTTGGATACTAACCTTTTATCGGATATGTCATTTACAAATACCTTCCCCTGTTTGGTAGGTTGTCTTTTAGTTTTGTTGATTGTGTCCCTTGCTGTGCAGAAACTTTTTATTTTGATATAGTCTCAATAGTTTATCTTTGCATTTGTTTCCCTTGCCTCAGGAGACATATCTAGAAAGATATGCCAGTGTCAGACAAATTATCAGCTGTGCTCTCTTCTAGGATTTATATGATTTTTTATATGATTTCAGGTCTCACATTGAGGTCTTTAAACCATTTTGAGTTATTTTTGTGTATGGTGTAAGAAGGTGGTCCAGTTTCATTCTTTTGCATGTAATTTTCCAGTTTTCTCAGCATTTGTTGAAAAGACTTTTTCCCATTGTGTATTCTTGCCTCCTTTGTGGAAGGTTAATTGAGCCATAGTTGATAATTGTGGGTTTATATCTGGGTTTTCTATTCTATTCCATTGATCTGTGTCTGTTTTCATGCCAGTACCATACTGTTCTAATCACTAGAGCTTTGTAATAGATCTTGAAATCTGGGATTGTGATACCTCCAGTTTTGTTCTTTTTCACGATTGCTTTGGCTATTCAGAGTCTTTTGTAATTCCATATAAATGTTACTATTATTTGTTCTAGTTCTATCAAAAATGCTGTTTGTATTTTAATAGGGATTGCATTAAATCTATAGATTGCTTTGGGTAGCTTGGACATTGTAGCAATATTTATTCTTCCAGTCCATCAACCTGAGCTCTTATATAAAATTCCAATTTAGAAAACTAACAACAACAGATCACTTTTTGCAATGGGAAGGGGAGATCCTAAAACCCAGTTTCACAGCTAGTAGCGTCAACTCCTTGGGTTCTTCTCAGAGTTTGAGAGTAAGCACATAAAAAATATTTATAAAATTAACAACTTTTCTGGAGGATATTACCTATTACAGGTCCAGTTACATCTATGTATTCATCATTACTCAGTGTGTTTCTTTTATACTGAGCTACATCCCCTATGACTTTTCTTTTTGAAATTTTATTGATAATTAACCATGCCTGATGGGTAATCACAAATGTTGGGAACACAGGAGGCAGCCTCTGAAGTAGTGCATTTTGTGAGTACTTTTTGCAACAGAATCTCAGTCTACACCCACCCTTCGTCACACTCATCACCGTAGGTGTGCAGTCCTAGAAACATGCATTCCCAAGATTTCTTCCAAGGACTCTTTCTGTTTCTTTTCTATCTCATAGTCACATGATCATTCACTTTTGAACAGTATCAGATTCTTTCCTGGAATATAGTTTTCTGTTCTTTTCCTGTTATTTTTCCTACCTTGAAATTTTTGAGGGTGTATTTAATTCCTGGTAAGACCTACAAGCATCTTACATATGGTAGTTTGTCAGTGAATGTTTGTAGTGGTAAGGAGGTGGGATTTGGAGCCAGAAACATTGGGTTGAATGTAGCAGCTACATATGTTGGTAAAGCCAATCCACTTTAGTTTTTCAGTCCCTACATAGCTAAATGAGGATGATAATTTTAAACTGGAGGGAAGGGGGTTGTGAGAATTAGAAGAAATTTTTATATAACATCTGGTATATAACCTGGCACATAGTAAGCCTCTGAAATGCTTGTTGCTTTACTTTTTAAATGAATATTGTTAAAGTCATTGCTGAATTATTTCATTATACCCAATTCAATTTAATAAATGTTGTTAGTCTACTAGAAGTATGTTTATATTTAGTTAGACTTGAGAGGTTTGAGAAAAAATAATTTCTTTATGATTTGGCTAACTTTATTTGTGCAAGAGAAAAATATTAGCATGTGCTGGAGTTCTAGAAAAATTCAATTTTGTGAACCCTGAGGACTGTTTCTGGGGGATGAACCAACACACCACTATAGATAGTGTCACTAATACTCAGATTATTTGCTCCCTTATATTAAATACCATATAGGTAAAATACAATACCTAATAAGTTCTCAAAAATAAGTGACTATTTTGTAGTTGGAATCATCCTGGAATATTAGATATACAATGTTAATTCTAACCTTTTATTTTCTAGTTTATCAGTTTCCCTGAAATGGTAACCAAAGTTTATGCTTGATGATATAATGCATTAAAGTGTGTTAACCCTGATTGCCCCAGACACTCTTTTCAAAATAACTTTAAGGCAAGTTTTCAATTGTTCGCTGACAAAAAACATTAACGAGTATGACTTAAATATAGAATCAAGTAGTGCTAATATGTCATTTGCTAAACTGGCAGACGATATGGGATCAGTCTATCAACCTGATAGGTGTACTTAGAGGTATTCAACATAATTAAGCCTTCCAAGTTATCTAGATCTACCACATACCACTGAAATTTTATGTCATCTCGAGCTTTGATTGGTTCAGCTTTTATATCATTATCTGTACTGTTTATTATAACACATACTAATAAAGACTGCTTCAGAGCAGAGAGCTCTACCACTGTTCTGTCAGCCTCCTTCCATTGTCCTGACCCTGAGCCAACAATCCATTCCCCTTAAGTTTAACTATTTTGAGGTAAGTTATTCAGAGAAGATTCAAATTCAGCTCTTGACCTTGTTAGTAGATCCTAGTTTCATGTACTAACTTGTATATAAAAAAACTGAAACAAACTTCCCATCTTGACAATTGTTGTATAAATTAAATGACTTGTGTCATATACTGAAGGTTTTCAGAGTATGCTATCTATTTAAATTTAAATTTCGTTCTCTAGCTCAAGCAAAGAGAGTACTCCAGTATTTCTCTTGGCTCTCATGAGGCTTATCAAACCAAGTGCAGTTTGTTCTTGGATTGGGAAAGGGGCTTGATTTTATAAGAATTGCCATTTCCTCCTACTCACTGCTCCATTCACAGAACAGCTGTTAGCAACAGGATATGTGGGAATTTTTGTTATCAGAACATAATAAACAACTTCATTCTCTAGCAAAGCCCAGGAAGTAGGGTATAAAAAGGGTTCGTCCCATTAGGTTGCAAAGTATAGCAGAATATTCTTTAAATGTGACATACTCTGAGCTGTTCACTGAGCAACCTGTTCAACAGGTAGAAAGTCCTAACAATGAATATAGAAACAATAACCACAAAAATCACAAAATCAAGCTTTAATATATGCTGGTTTTGAAAAGAGCATGGATGGGAAAACTCAGAGAAATCAAATTTCAGGTAGGACGGCAATTTAACTAGACTTTGAAGTAACTGATTTTCTAAATTTGAGATTTTGTGTGTGTGTGTGTGTATGTGTGTGTGTGTGTTTCTAGGAGTAAAAGGGCGAAATTAAATCTTATGCTCTAAACTGACTGCAGCAGTGGCAGAATAACTAAGATTGAAACAGGTAAATTAGGGTAGGAATGGTTGGGTCAATGATGCAGGGCACTGGGGGTGATGGGCAAGATTAATCCAGCAAAGACAGATAAATGGGATAAGAGATGAAAATTACAGATGAGTTTAGAACAGCATGAGGTCATAATTAATACTTACCTGGAAACAATATGAATAGAAAATCTGTTATCAAATAAATGTGATTCTCACTGAAGACAAGAATAGAGTAAAAAATGCAATAAGAAGAGAATGGCACCAAATGTAAATATTTTGCTAAGCAAAATTGTGGAGGGGTACACTATTATGAAATACAATAAATCTCAACTCCTGAAAACAACTTTGCCTAGCTGAAAGAGAAATAGAGGTTAGGATATGTGCTTTAATACTACTTTGGTTACTAAGAATATGGGTCTAGGTAAGCCAATTTATTGCCTTTGTGCTCAATATAACAATATCTGTTCTTTTCAATTAATTAAAAAATATTAATTGAATTATGCCCAGAGCTATAGGCGACATGCTGGGGTTAGGCAGTATCTGTGGGGGTCTCATGGGAACAAAGGATCGCAAGGAATCAAAGATACTAAGCTAGTCAACTGGTTAGGGAACACCAAACAAATACACAAAGAACAATTGAGAAGTAGGTAAGATGATACTTGTGCCTAGTGTTATAGAACTCATCTTTTTGTATCTAAGGTATGATTTTAGGACAAAATAAAATAATGTTCTTTTTATTATTATTATTATTTTTAAAGATTTTATTTATTTATTCGACAGGATAGAGACAGCCAGCGAGAGAGGGAACACAAGCAGGGGTAGTGGGAGAGGAAGAAGCAGGCTCATAGCGGAGGAGCCTGATGTGGGGCTCGATCCCATAACGCCGGGATCACGCCCTGAGCCGAAGGCAGACGCTTAACCGCTGTGCCACCCAGGCGCCCCTAATGTTCTTTTTAAATAAAAGATGTTAAATATATATCTGGAATGAACTTGGACTCAAAAAGAGCTGGGCTAATTTCCTTCTAAGAGCTGCGTGAGCTAGTGTAGGTCATTTTTCTCTTTAAGCTCTTATTTCTTAACTATAAAACAGGAATAGTATTATTTTTGTGGTTTACTAAGTTAATGCACTTAAAACATTTAACACTATGCCCAACACCTAATAAACATTAAATAAATTACACTGTTATTTTATTTACTAGTTGGATTATAATATTAAAAATGGAATAAAACAGATAATATACCCATCTTATATTTATAAAGTACTACAGCTTTTCATTCTTTTATTTAACTTGATCCAGTGGATACATACTATAAAAAAGTCATACTAAGCAAAGCAGAGTGAAGTAAGTTTGCCTACCATATATCCATATAAAAATCCATGGTTTTCTTTTTTTAAAAGAAAAAGATTTTAGGGGCGCCTGGGTGGCACAGTTGTTAAGCGTCTGCCTTCGGCTCAGGGTGTGATCCCAGCGTTCTGGGATTGAGCCCCACATCAGGCTCCTCTGCTATTAGCCTGCTTCTTTCTCTCCCACTCCCCCTGCCTATGTTCCCTCTCTCCCTGGCTGTCTCTCTCTCTGTCAAATAAATAAATAAAATCTTTAAAAAAAATAAAAAAATAAAAAAAATAAAAATAAAAGAAAAAGATTTTATTTATTTATTTTAAGAAGAGAGAGAGCACAAGCTTGGGGAGGAGCAGAGGGAGAAGGGCAAGCAGACTCCTCACTGAGTTCGGAGCCCAACATGGGGCTCGATCTCACGACCCCAAGATCATGACTTAAGCTGAAATCAAAAGCCCATGCTTAACTGACTCTGCCACCCAGGTGCCCCCAAAATCTATGATTTTCAATTTACAACTATGTATGCTATGGGTGGTATATGTTATAAGATAATTTACTGTCCAAAGCTACAATTAAATCAATGAATTTTTTGGTTTCATCTTACTTTAATGAAATGATTGTGCATAAGGGAAAATACTACCTTTATAAACATTTCACTTTCATATGTTTTCAACTATCCTATGCTTATTTTCTAAGTAGCTATAGAATCAACACAGGAATATTATAATATTGCATGGATTATTTAATGCCATTTTGGCACTGTAATTATCTATTTACTTATCCCTATTTGCCTGTTTTTTTTTTTTTTAATCTATTCAATCTGTCTCTCTCCTCTTTTTCTTTTCTTATGTTTTGAGGACAATTAACTTTTCATTTCTTCAAGTGCCATGGTCAGTTAGAGGGAGGGGATTCAATTACTAAAACTTAATAAAAATTACTCTGGGAAAAATCAGTCCGTACGCATCTATTAATTTCATTGAATAAACAAGAAGTCCTCCCAGACATCCTCTCCTCACTCAAAATGCCATGAAACTCAGGAAAGGCTTATAGGAACACTTTTGCCAGCACTGAAAATTGGGCACTCAGTACTTGCCTGGGTCAATATAGTTGATCACCGTGTTTTGGTTTGTTGTAAGGATGTAATACTCTATATCCATAGAAAGTCATGATCGGATTTCGTAGGTAACTATCCTCTTCCATTTTCATCACTTCATTTATATTTCTTTAGAAATCCCCACTCAATTGAAAAGTATGTCTCTCTCTCTTTTTCAGCTTTATTGTGGTTTAGCTGACAGATGAAATTGTAAGATATTTGAAGTGTCTGTGATGATTTGATATACACATACATTGGGAAAGGATTCCCCCCAAGTTTAACACGTCCATCACTTCACAATTTATGTGTGTGTGTGTGTGTGTGTGTGTGTGTGAGAGAGAGAGAGAGAGAGAGAGAACTCTTAAGTTATACTCTCTTAGCAAATTTTAATTATACAGTACAGTGTTATCAAGTATAGTCACCATGGTATACATTAGATCCTCAGACCTATTCATCTTATATATGAAAGTTTGTACCCTTACCAGCCTCTTTCTATTTCTCCCACCTCATGACAACCACCATTCTCCTTTCTGTTTCTATGAGTTCAACTTACTGTTGTTTGTTTGTTTAAGATTCCATATATACGTGATACCCTGAAGTGCTTGTCTTTCTTTGTCTGGCTTATTTCACTTAGTATAATGACCTCCAGATTCATCCACATTGTCACAAATGACAGTTTCCTTCTTTTTTAAGACTGAATAGTATACTACTGTGTGTGTGTGTGTGTGACATTTCCATAAGTGTCCAGTGGACACTTTGTTTAGTTCCATCTTTGCTCTTGTAGATAGTGCTGCAATAAGCACAGGAGTTATGTCTTCAAGATGATGGTTTTGTTTCCTTAGGGTATATATACCCAACCCAGTGAGATATACCTCATACCTGTTAGGATGTCTGTTATGAAAAGTATAAGAGATACTAAATGCTGGCTAGGATGTGGAGAGAAGAGAACCCTTGTTAGTGGGGATGTAAACTGGTATAGCCACTATGGAAATCAGAATGGAGTTTCCTCAAGAAATTAAAAATAGAAATACCACATGATCCAACAATCTCACTTCTGGGTATCCAGAAAATGTCTTCTGTAGAATGAAAAGCTGCTAGCACGTTGTCACTTACCTATCCAAACTTGACTCCTTTTGTGGGGAATCATTTAATAAATCTTGTTCTCCACATTGTTAACTTTACATACCAGCTATCAATATAGTATAAAGATTAGGAGCACAGATTTAGAAACATACAGAACTGATTTAGATTTCCACTTATCCTATTTACTAGCTAAAAATAGTGTTTTAAAAATACTGAAATCACAGTTATTATAAATATTGGATTTTATAATGTGTATATAAAGCTCTTAGCACAATGCTTAGTACCCAAATGATACAGTCAATGTAAATGGTGTGTGTGTGTGTGTATGTGTGTGTGTGTATGTATGTATGTATATATATATATGTATATATATATATACATAATGTATGTGTATATATATATATATATATAATGATATTCTACTAAATATAGCAATGAAAATGCTATCCCAATTCATGGTTTCAAATATTCAAATACTACAATAGTCAGCAAGTATTTTCTTCAAAGGTCATATGTTAAATCTTTCTTTTTACTTTGCTGACCACACAGTCTGTCACCAACTACTCAAATCTGCCCTTGTAGTACAAAAGCAGGCATAGAGAGTACCTACACGAATGGATGTGGCTGTTCATAAAGTTCCAGTAGAACTTTCTTTATAAGAACAGGCAGCTGGTCATGTGTTTGCTGACTCCTAAGATAGACTATCATAAGTTTATTTGGTACTTGCAAAAGTAATGTAAATGTTACAGATTTGACCTCAAGTATCTGAGGTATGTTACATCTTCTATTATACTCTATCATTATTTAATTATAGTTAAATATTATTTCTATGCATACATATCTTCATTTGTTTACATATTTATTTATTCATCAGATACCCATAAAGTAACAACCAAGTCCCAAACATTGGATGGACCTTGTGCCACGACAACAGGATGAAAAAGTTCCTTTCTAAAATGGAAACAGATGAAAAAATGTTATTATGATATGTGTGCATTCATATGCAAGGAGAGTAGGATTAACATTATAGATCTATAAAAAAGTGAACAGGCTCTCAAAGTCCCCAGCTGTGGTAGATTGCAAAATTGTCAGAATATTTGGCAACTCCTCCATTCAAGAGGTGGAATACATTTCTCCACCTCTTGGATCAAGCTCTAGCCATGTGATTTGCTCTGATAATAGCACATTGACAAGAGTGATGCAAACAGAGGCCCACATATTCTTCAGAATTGGGCTTATCCTTTCTTGCTGCTCTATTGGATCCAGAGACCACAATGTGAAGAAGTTCGGGACACCCTACTGGAGGATGAGAGAGCATATACAGCAGAAATGAGCCATCAGAGCTGAGACTCCCCAGATTAACGAGTCTGCCAACAACAGATGTGTGAATGAGGCCGTCCTAAGTCATCCAACCCTAGCTGAGGTTCCTGTTAATATCAGACAAGCTGGCACAAATCAGATAAACCACCCAACTAACCCATAGAATCATAGGAAATAATCACTTTTTTGTCTTAAGTCATTAAGTTTTGTCATGGTTTTTATGCATTGTTCTATCCCTAGGAGCACATATATAATACATTGAAATATCCACAGGTATGTTTCTGTATATGTGTGTTCGGTATGTTACTTATATAACAAATATACTCACAGCCTTCTACTGTTTTATAACTTTTTAATGTCTACTTTAGCTCTGTTAACTCTATTGAGATATTTTATAAAGGGTGCCAGTTAATGTAACATTGTATTGACGTTTTACAATTGGCATTCTTCAGCTACTGAGAGAGGGTCTGTTTTCAAGGAAAAAAAGAAAAAAAAAGAAATGAAGAAACAGGCACTGCAATGAACTTTTGCCCAAAATTAAAATGTGTAACATTTAAAAATATGCCATGTGCCATATGCCACATTGGCTTCTATTACTACAGTAATTCATAACATTTCTAGATGCCAGCGAAACTTAGTAGTCTGTACAATATGGTCTTCACTTCACTGGCATTTGCCATTGCTTTATGTTATATTACTAACTGTTAGTATAGGGATGAAATTTCTGACCGTTTGGAGGGCCATTAATTCCTATAGCTCATTTAGTAATAATTCCTGTGGCAAGAACTAATGAAACTCCAGGGCTTGTAACAGATAATACTCCCCAACTCTCCACAGAGGTGAACAAATTCTTCCTTTTTCTACAAGTAAAAAAAAAGATAAAACAAGTACAGAGCATGCTTGGATCAAGATGCTCACCTGCCTGAAAACCCCACAAAGTCTAAGAGCTTTGTGGACTTTCCCATTGAGGCATGCTCTTTCTTCCACTGCTCAATCCAGTTCCCGACACGGGGCTTTCCTTTTTGGCTACTTCCACAAATGAGGTAGGTTATGCTTAGGAGTACACCCTAAGAAAAGCATTCTTTCTGGTGGCCTTCCATTTTCTTCTTGTTCTTAGAAAGGCAGTATATTGTACAAATGGGAGGTGTGGATAGTTTACAGCAGTGAAGATCCTTCACCTACAGAGAGGGTCTCTCTCTTTTTTTTTTTTTTTTTAAGATTTTATTGCTCCCAGCGGAGGAGCCCGATGTGGGACTCGATCCCAGAACGCCGGGTTCACGCCCTGAGCCGAAGGCAGACGCTTAATGACTGCGCCACCCAGGCGCCCCAGAGAGGGTCTCTTTTTCAGGGGGAAAAAGGAATTAAGAAACAGACACTGCAATGAAGTTTTGCTAAAAATTAAAATGCATAACATTTAAAAATATGATGCTTCTTCTCTATGTCATTTCTGTAAAAACATATAGAAGATTCAAATTAAACCTGACAGTACCACAACTTTCTACCTCCCTAACTTGTAGAATTTCTGAATGCCAGGGACTACAATTTTATGAATGTTATTCTAGCATGACCACTGTATCAGTTATCTCCAGAAAAAAAACTTCCTAAAACTTCGTGGCTTTTAACTATTAGTTTTTATATTTCTTATGATTCAGTCAGTTGACTGAATGGTTCCTTGCTGAATTCACATGGGTTCATGCAGCTACATTCAGCTGGAGGGTTAGTTGGTTTAGAAGATCCAGGATGGCCTCACTTACATTTTTGGGGCATGTAAGTTCTCTGCTTGGCCTCTCATCCTGTATTAAGCCATATTGGCTTCCTTGTACATTAATTTCATGGCCATATTTCAAGCAGGTGAAGGAAGAGACAGACTAGCTAGAGATCTCAGGATCTAAGGAATGACATGTGTTAGGTTCCCTAGGCTATCTTTTCACCTCATCAATCTTGGGCTGAGTGTTGGAGAAGTCAGCAACAATGGGCACAGACAAAACAAAACCAGAACAAAAGTCTGTTCTCTCTAACTAGAAGACCAGGAAAGGGGGAGTCTACTAAAATAGATAATAATTGTTCACTCAAAACAAACACCATAGAAAAACCATGGCCCCATTTATACTCCTAGCAGGAAAGGCTGAGGAAAGAACCTAGATTTCTGCTGTTGTCAGGCTATAATGAGGTGCTCCAACACTCTACTAGAGTGGTGTTAGAGAAGGCTCAGTAGGGACCGGGGCATTTACCTTCCACCAGGTGATGAACAAGGCCCGTCTTCCATGGTATCAGTGGAGATCACATGGGCAGCTTGGACTTCCATCTCCCATGGTGGTAAGGAGGCATCATGCCTCCTCTTGCTGGGGTAGTACAAGAAGTCTTCCGAAGATTCAGAACTTTCATGACCACCCAGCAATAAGGTCTCCTCCTTATAGTGTCAGTATAGGCCATGTGGGTATAGGCTCCAGGATGCCAATGGAGTAGGGAACCTGTATTTCCATCTGTTGTTCCATCTGGCAGAAGTGAGGAGGCATCCCCCCTTCACTTGCTGGAGTGGCGTCAGAGAAAGAACACCGAAACAAAATACCTAGATAAGACCCAGCGTCTCATAAAATAATACTCAAAATGCCCAGGTTTTATTAGAAAATCACCCCACATACCAAAACCCAGAAATAACTGAACTTGAATGAGAGAAAGCAATCAAAGAAATCTTACAGCTGTTAGAATTATTTGAAAAGGATTCTAAAACAACTATTACAAAATTGATTCAGTGAACAATTATGAATACACTTTGAACAAATGAAGAAAAAATAGAATTTTAGCAAAGGTACAGAAATTCTCAGAAAAGAAATAGAATACACAAAGAAGAACCAAATGGAAATTTTAGAAATAAAAATACATGCATGGTGCACTGGGTGTTATACACAACTAATGAATCATCGAGCCTTACATCGGAAACCGGGGATGTACTGTATGGTGACTAACATAATATAATAAAAAATCATTAAAAAAAAAAATACAGTAACAGTGAAGAACCCTCAGTGGATATGCTCAACATCAGAATGGAGGGAACAAAGTAAACAGTGAAGTTGAATTTAGGACAATAGATATTAATCTGAACAATGAAGAGAAAAGTGACTGAGAAAAAAAAAAACCCTCAAGGACTTGTGGAATCATAACAAAAGATCTAGCATTTGCGTCATCAGAATTCCAGAAGGAGAGGAGAAAGAGGGTTGGAATGAAGAGATATTAAAAAATAATAATAATAACTGAAAATTTCTCAAACTTGGCAAAAGACTTAAACGCTTCAAGAAACTGAGCAAATCCCAAACAGTATTTTAAAAAATGCCAAAATACATCATAGTCAAACTTATGAAAACTAGTGATAAAGCAGTGAGTGAGAAATGACATCTTACCTGTAGAGTAAACACAATTCAAGTGACAATAGAGTTTTCATAAAAAAACTATGGAGGCCAGAATGAAGTAGCACCACATTTTTCAAGTAGTGAAAGAAGAGAACTGTTAAATCAAAATTCTTCATCCATAGGGAACAGCCTTCAGGAAAGAAGAGGAAATCAAGATACTCCCAAATGAGAAAACAACAAAAGAATGTGTCATAATCATCTCTATTTTAAAAGAATGGCTAAAGGAAGTTGTCTAAACCTAAAGCACGTAGGTTAAAAAAAAAAACTCTTGAAATATCAGAAAGCAAAAAGGAACAACCAAAAGAGCAAACATATGGAAAAATACAATAGAAAAATACAATTTCCTTGTTTACTTGAGTTTTCTAAACTATGGATGACAGCTGAAGCAAAATTTATAACACTCTTTGATGCGGTTCTCAATATATGTAGATGAAATATTTAAGACCATTATAGACAAGGGAAGGTGATGGGACATGGAGTTTCTATACTTCACTTGAACTGGTAAAATGTTGACACCAATAGATTGAGATAAATTATGTATACATAATGGAATACGTAGAGCAAAAACTAAAAATTATACAAAGAGATACATGCAAATATACTACAGAAAAAGCAAATTGGAGATTTAAAAAATGGAGAACTCATTCCAGGAATGCTGGAAAAAGAAAACAAAACAGAACAGACAGAAAACCAAAAATAGAATGTCGGACTTAAAACTTAATATATCAAAAATTAAATTAATGTAAATGGTAAATTCACAAATTAAAGGGCAGAGTTTAGATGGATTAAAAAATATGACTAAATAGTATGCTGTCTACAAGAAACTCACTTCAAATATAACAGTATATGTAGGTTGATATTAAAAGGATGGAAAAGGACATACAATATAAAAGCTAATCAAAGGAAAGCAGGAGTGGCTAGATTAATATCAGATAAAGTAAACTTCACATGGATTGAGAGGTGGATAAAGGATGCGTACATCTATATGTTATAGTTTATAACTATATGTTATAAATAGTAATCATAGAATATAGGTGGTAGAGATGTAGTTATTGTAAACATCTTTTAGTATTTCTGTATGTTTAAATTTGTAATCAAGTTTTGGGAAATATATCCGTATTCAGAAGCATATTAGAAAACCCAAAGGAATAGTAGTGCCTTCGTACCAGATCAAAAAATTAGACATAAGCGAGAAGTTGCTATAGCTCTACCTAATAAAGCTTAAAATCAAATCTCCAAAGGATAAAACAATTTCTACATAATTTAACTGTATTTCAGAACAAAAATAAAGAATATTTAAAAGGAGGGGATGCCTGGGTGGCTTACTCAGTTGGGCGTCGGACTCTTGGTTTTGGCTCAGGTCATGATCTCGCAGTCATGGGATCGAGCCCCACGTCAGGCTCTGTACTCAGGGCAGAGTCTGCTTCAGATTCTTTCTGTGTCCCCCTCTGCCCCTCCCCCCTCAAATAAATAAATAAAGCATCTAAAAAAAAAAAAAAAAAGAAATACCAGACAATCCAGTGATTCCACTACTGAGTATTTATCCAAAGAAAAGAAAAACACTAATTTGAAAAGATATATGTCCCCTTTATTGCAACATTATATATAATAGCCAAGATATGGAAGCAGCTTAAGTGTCCATCAATAGATGAATGGATAAAAAAGATGTGATATATATAAAATGGGATATTACTCAGCCATAAAGAGAATGAGGTCTTGCCATTTGTGACAACATGGATGAACCTATAGGGTATTATGCTAAGTGAAATAAATCAGATAGAGAAATCCAAATACCATATGGTTTCACTCATATGTGAAATCTAAAAAACAGAAGAAGCAAAAGACCAAAAGACATTATTAAGTACAGAGACCAAACTAGTGGTTGCCAGAGGGGAAAGGGATGGGAGAGTAGGTGAAATAGATGAAGGGATTTAAGAGGTACAAACTTACAGTTATAAATAACTCACAGAGATGAAAAGTACAGAATAGAGAATATAGTCAATAGTATTGTGATAATGTTGTACAGTGACTGATGGTGACTACATTTACCATGGTGAGCGTTGAGTAATATATAGAATTGTCAAATCTCTCTGTTTTACACCTGAAACTAGTATAACATTTTATGTCAACTACACTTCAATAATGAAAATTTTTAAAATGTAGCTCCCTAGAAAAGAAATTTTTTATCTTTTAAAATTTCTTTAAGATATAATTGAAAAAACAAAAAAATAGTAGGGTTTAGAATATATGTAGAAATATTTGACTACAACAATAGAAGGGTTAATAGTGGAGAAAATGTAGCATGCTGTTATGTTTATTGTACTATGCATGAAGCGTTATAATATTTTTAAATGTAGTATGTGATAAATACACATATTGCATGATTATTAAAAATTCTTTGAAATGCAAATTAATCTGTAGTGACAGAAGATCAACAGTGCCTAGGGACTGTAGGGGAGAACATAAGGAAGGAAGAATGGATTACAAATGGACAGAAGGAAATTCTTGGAGTTGATGGCTACATTTAATGTCTTGATTATGGAAATGATTTTACAGGTATATGCATATTTCAGCCCTGATCATATTATATACTTTGATATACTATGATATATACATATATATCATATATATGATGTTTATGTCAATCATATATTAATCAAGTTGCTAAAAAATGTAAAGTAAAGCAAAATAGAAAACAAGAAATTTAAATTATCAAAGAAAAAGTTAATCATTCTCTGTATTGGAGAAATTTGAAAAGGCAAGTTCTCTTCCCTCTTTTAAAAATGTTTCAAAATTAAGCATGTACTATGTGTTAGGCCTTTTGTATCAAGAGCATTATATGGAGGAAATTCCTTCATATTTATGACATGTATATCCTGACAGTAAAATTATTATGCTCATTTTGTACAAGGGAAAACAGGTTGGAGAAGCTTTGTAGATTGCCCGGGGCCACAAACCTACTGAGTTACAGGACGAGAATTCAAAATCAGGCAGTCTGATTCCAGGATCCATATTCTTTATAATCTATTTTATCTTACTAATGCTGGTATTTTACTTTAATATCAATGTTAAAATCGATTTTAAAGCAATTTAAAAAAAAGCTTGAGTCATATTTACATACCACAGTTCTTTCTTTTTCTTCCTGTAAGCCCTACCCTCACTGGAGTTGATTTTCAGTCCTGTCCAGAACATTTCATTGTTTTGGTGTGAATAGCTCAATTTTTATGAATAGCCATTTGCTGTCTTTGTTTCAGTCATCTGAGAAGGTTATCAGATTCTTCTCATCTGACCATTATCATTTGAGGTTCAGTTCAAACTCTTGAGAAAATATATATAATCTGATTATCCATATGAGTTGCTCATTAAATATGGTAATTTTGTTCTTTACCTTAATGAATTTCCTTGTGGAACTGGAAATTATGTATTAAAAATCTTGAATCTGAGGCGCCTGAGTGGCTCAGTCAGTTAAGCGACCGACTCTTGATTTCAGCTCAGGTTATGATCTTAGGGTCATGAGATCGAGCCCCATGTCAGGCTCCATGCTGAGTGTGCAGCCTGCTTAAGATTCTCTCTCTCCTCTCTGTACCCCACCCCACCGGCTCACTTGCGTGCTCTCTCTCAAAAAAAAAACAAAAAAACAAAAAAACAACTTGAATCTGGATCATATTAAAGTATTTGAAAAATGAAGTCAGGCTTCTGATTTGGGCTTCTCTCTGCTCTTCTTTCTGATTGGGAAGTGGTATTTGGAAATGAAGCATGCAAATAATAAAAAAATAATCCATTGTATTTAAGCTGAAATAAAAAGAGACTAAACTGAGAGGTGCCTAGGTGAGTCAGTTCATTGGGCATCTGACTCCTGATCTCTGTTCAGGTCTTGGTCTCAGGGTTGTGAGTTCAAGCCCCATGTTGGGCTGTACGTGGAGCCTACTTTTAAAAAAGGGAGAAAAAAAAAAAAAGACTAAACTGAAAGAATTGTTTGCTCCAGAATAATAGCCATTTCATCACTCTTCCATCCAGAACATTGAAGTCACGTTTCTTATCTCTGTTTTTTTATCTTGGATATTCATGTTAAGTGTTTTTATTTATTCTGTTAAAACTTTAATCTAATTTGCTTCTTATTCATCCCTTCATTCTGGCCCTGGTTCAATCCTGAAACACACGGTGACCGTAGCAACATCTCATCTCTCTGAAACAGTTACATCATCTCCATAAATATCCTGACCATTTCCAGACCAGCCATTCTAGGACACAGCAGTTTCCTCAGGTTCTTCAAGATCTTAGAATATCCCTGTGATTCTGTATCCTCTCCAGACTTCATAAAATTTCCCACTTCTGCCCCCTCCCACTGCCAGCTATACAATATCATTTAAAAGTTTAGATATCCACAACTTTTTGTCTTTTGCATGTGACATACCTATTCTCAGACCAGTGTCTGAGCTCAGCCCTTCTCCCCAGTAAGGAATCCCATCTAACTTATTTTGGAATATCTGAATTCCAGCCTTTCTTTTATATGAAATCAAACTCTGTTTTCTTCATTGCTCCTATTCTGGATCCTCCAAACCACATTCATATTGCTTCTGTCACAATGCCTTTAATGTTTGTAATCACCATTTAATGCTTAACTCTGTTTATTGGTTTTAGGTAAGGCTTCTAAGATTATAAACACTTTCAGAGCATGACATACTTTCTCTTTTGCATCAACCAGAAGTTTAAATCAGTTGGTTTATCTCTGAGTAACTACTAGTTTTTTGAATCATAATATATATATTTTATACTTGGTGTGGTGTGTTTTTGTGACGTTTATTTATTTATTTATTTATTTATTTATTTATTTATTTTTAAGATTTTATTTATTTATTTGACAGAGAGAGACAGAGAGAGAGGGAACACAAGCAGGGGGAGTGGGAGAGGAAGAAGCAGGCTTCCAGCGGAGGAGCCCGATGTGGGGCTCGATCCCAGGACTCCGGGATCATGCCCTGAGCCAAAGGCAGACGCTTATGACTGAGCCACCCAGGCGCCCCTTTTTGTGATGTTTTAAAGTCAATATTATTTTGATAATTTCTCCTTGTACTTAGTTATGTCAGTATCATTATAACCAGTTTGTAGATGAATATGATAATGGCAAAGGAGCTACTTAATTTTCTGATTCATTTACACACATTCATTTACATTGATTCATGTACAAAGTGCATAATATTTTGTGCCTATATTGCACATATGCTTGTGTTCCTGTCATTTACCACCACTGTGGTCCAAATGTTGTAATAAATATCTACTTTGAGCATATTATTTTTATATAATTGTCCTTACAACACCTCAGCATCTTATAGGACTTCAGGTTTATTGTTTGGAACAGTATGTAGCTTTGCATAGGATTATTGATGTAGCAAGTCCAAAGACTCAACTGAATGGGTCAGCGCCCTTCACAGAAACTTATTAACTTCCCAGTTTGTCTTAAAAACATTCAATTCATTCATTTAACAAATACTGAGTTTCTGCTATGTTGCAATAACTGCAAAAGGTACTGGGGCACCTGGGTGGCTCAGTTGGTTGAGCCTCTGACTCTTGATTTCAGCTTAGGTCATGATCTTGGGGTTGTGGGATCGAGCCCCGTGTCAGGCTCTGAGTTCGGCAGGTGTCTGCTCGAGGTTCTCTCCCTCTCCCTGCCCTCCCCCACTCTTACGTGCTCTCTTTCCCTCTCTCAAATAAACAAATAAATCTTTTTAAAAAAATGAAAGGTACCAAGGACACAGTGTAAATAGGGCACAGTCTCTGCAACCAAGGAGGTTAGAGCCTGTGCCTGTAAGGTAGAGAGTAGGCAACAGAATTATGGTGTGAAGCAGGCTGTGAATGCAAGGCATCCAGAGTACCCTGGCATCACAGAGGAGAGTTGTGTGACCCGCCCTGAGTAGTCTAGGCTAGAAATATAGAATCCTAGGTCAAAATTTAGATATAACCACTCATACTGTCACAAATTAGTACCAATTTGAGCCTGATTTTTTAAAACATCTACCTTGGAATCTGTAGTTCTTTAAATTCAGTGAAACTGGTATTTTTGAATTGTAGATCACCTACTAGATTATACGCAGTCGTCTAGGCACTGCTGTTGTGTTAGAAGGTGGAAGAGAGACAGTAGAGTACCTCCCAAACTGAGAAGGCACTTAGAGACCAGAAGACAAAGCAGCCCATTCCGTAATAGTTCACACGGAGTTTTATTCAGGGTAACTTACTGACGGGGGAATGGGGTAGAGGACGGTTGATCCACACCAGCTGCATAGCAATTCTCTGCAAAATCTGGACCTTAGTCCACAGATTTTATAGAGTTAGAGGACATGCAGGAGGGCATTGTAGTGAGATCAGACGGTTCGCGCATACCTCAAAGGGCTTTCATGCACCTAATTGACAGCTACCCTTCAATTAGTTCTAGTGACACAACCTGTGCATCAGGAAGAGGAAAGATTATGTCCTAACAGATTCATGGGAAGCCAAACAAGCCTCCCCCTCTAAGGCATGTATATTAATTTCCAAGGAGCCTGGAACAGCTAGCCCCAAGAGAGGTCATGGAGGAAACATGAACAAGGTGGAGGGCCAGTGATGGAGTCAGTATTGTCAGCCCTGCTACATGTTGATATTAGGAACAGAAATACAAATCTTTACCTTTTGGAATTTTAAATATTCTCTGTAGGGGACTGTCTCTAATTTGAGGGAGGACTTGCTTTTGAAAAATAAATAAATGGCAGCAAGAACTTGGTCTGACAAAAAGAATGAGTGATCAATATGCATCATATTATATTTGGCCAAAAATTATATGTGATTATAAAGTGATGAGGTTAATATTCTTTCATGCTTTGTAAATTAATTTTTAGCAACACCAAAAATGGTATGTCAACATTTTTTGAAAAGTAGAAACACCTTAAATGATAAATTATTTCTCACTTTGATATATAAGATTTGATATGAGAATCACTTTTTATTATGTGTTTGTAGGCCCTGCCGTGTCTCTTCTCCCTCTTTCATCTTCTTGAGAGCTCATTTAATAGCATTGGAATTACTCCCAGATTTTAAAATAAGAACCACAAAGCCAGCTCTACCAGAAAAATGTGTTCTGATGAAATCGAACCAATGGAATAATGTTGGTACTTGTTGAGTAAAAAATACAAACCAATCTGAGTTTATAATATACATAACTCCCAGGAAGGAATCCAAAGAGCTGAAAAGTTTTGTCATATTGCAAATGTTTTGCCCAAAGAGAATTATTTGAGTGAATTTGCTTTGGAAAGCTTTCCTTTCAATACTTTGATTTGGTCTATGTTAAGTCTACTGCATTTACTAATTTAAGAAAAAAAACAAACAAAAACAAATAAAAAGCAATCAAAACCATCATATGATTGAATCTAATTCAATTTCAAGTTTCCCATTGAGGAAAACAACAGTAACAGCTACACACACACAGACACACACACAAACACAAACACACACGCTTTTTAGATTGTCTAAACTATAATTGATTTTATGTGCAAGTTATTGTGAACATGTCATCTTTGATTCTAAACAGTTTCCTCAGTGCTCTGTTTACAATTCTGTTTTGGAAACTAAACTCTCTAAAGTAACTTGTATTGCTCTTTATAAGTAATAACTTGAAAAGTTAAGAAAAATTAGCCTTACCAAAGAGAAAAGCCCAATGAAATATGAACTATAAAGATTAGAAAGGTAATTTGGCCAAATTATTCTGATATTGCATTGTAATCAGGTGACCTGTTTTAATTCAGAAGTGTTATAAAATATACATTTCTTGAAATTAAAATATTTTTATTATCAGTTATTTATGGCAATCAAATAGGAGTCTACCTGACCACCTTCTTTAACACTGCTTTGCTAACCTCTCATCACCCTCTTACCACTATAAATGAATACATGCAAACTAAGCCACTAAATTGGAAATTTAATAATTTAATTTTAATAAAACTGGTAAATTGAAAGAACCCCTGAAATTGTCTTTTAAAATATCTTAATTCAAAGAGATATGGCAATATGCAAACAATTTTCTGATCCCTCATCTGCTTGGTTTTATTCACAGAGCCAAACATAAATTCAATGGGAATTAGTGATACTTAATCTTTATATTGTTGTTAAGGTTGTAGACAGTTTGAAAGATAGTTTAATTCATTACCATGGCTTTCCAAAAGTATTTCCGGAAAATGTGGATCTGCAAGGATCATCTGGAAGTCACAGAGTTGACTATATATAATCTGTCCTCGGACTTATGCTTGCCTGCCTTACTAGCCTAATGCTGAATGGGAAGGCTGGAGTTTCAAATCGTAACATAGAAACAAAAAGAGAGTTTAAGTAAAAGAATTCAGCTTAAAGATAGTAGCCTGATGGGTATAGCACTGTGTCAGATATGGTGGGGTTAATGATAATCTCATCTTGATTTCTGGATCAGTAGCATGATAGATAAAAGCATGATCCCTGAAGGCACTCAACTGGTTTTCAAATCTTGGGTCACCTTTCCTATTGGGTGATCTTTCCTGTGACTTAGTTTCCTCCTACATAAAAATTACTTATAAAGGCCAATTATTATGGGGAAAATGCAATGATAAAAATATTCACACAATCTGACACAAACCAAAAAATAAAAAATAAAGTAAAAAAGACAGGAGAGGGAGGCTAAATAGCATAAAATAAACTTGTAGATATAAACCCATATAAACCCAAATATTCTGTACTAAATGTACCATTTAAAATGCAGATATTTTCAGAGCACGTTTAAAGTTTTAAAAATCTAACTATGAGTTGTTTAAGGCACATGTAAGTATACTGATACAAAACTAAAAGAAGTAAGTTGAGAGAAAAACACTTTACAAACTGTATTCAGAAGAAATATTGTGAGCTATGTTAACATCAGATGAACTTAGGCTTCAATTCAGAAAAAAATATTAGAGGTAAGTAGAATTCCGAATGATAAAGATGTACCAGGAAGATATAGCTGTTTAAAATTTGTATACACCCAATAACATAGCCACAAAATGTAGAAAGCAAAAAATTACACATCTATGAGAAGAAATAATAAACTGTACAATTATAGTGGGAGATTTGAACCAGACTCTTTTAATATTTTATAGAACAAGATGGAAAAGTCAATATAATATGAGCATAAAATATAAAAAAATGAATATTACTAGTGATGTGTTCCCTCAAAAATTTCTTATGCAATAACAAATGCCTATGAAAAAGAAATTATTTTATTATATACCAGAATATGGTATCTTCTTCTGTTTGAGGTTATAGTGTAAAAGTGTCAAAATTCAGCACTGTCATACATTAGACATGATACAGATTTGATACCAGGGCCAAGTTTAGAATAGCTGTATATCATTCAATAAAATTAATTTACAAGGTCTGAAAGTAAAATTTTTTGAGACCTCACCTCCTTCATCCTTTCCACTCTTGTTCACTCTGGGAACATTGTGTTCAACTTCCCTGTATGTTAGTAACTTGATAGAATCAGACCCATTTTAGCCTAGCACAGTCTTTAATAAAAGAACATTTATTATTGCTTCCCCCACTGCTTCTTAAGGCAAGATTCCATCAATAATGGACTATTCCAGTTTCCAGTTTTCAGCTTTATTAGTTTCCAGCCAAAACTTAATCAAGATTTAAGGTCAATGAATAGAGTCAGTCTAACCCTTGAGGGAGTAAGAGCAAAAGATAAATATGAGTTGGAAAGATTCTTATCACTGCCATTAGAACTATAGAAAATAAAATAACAGCTAGATGTTTAAAGACTTTAACATTTCAGTAACCTGGCTTGATTATAATTTGGAAAAGTAAACCCAGCTAGGGCCAGTCAATGCAATTACAAATAAAAAGGAAAACTTGATTGTTTTTCCATGCATGAAAACATTAAGAAAATTAGTCTTTCCCCCTTTGTCCAAGTACTGACTGTAATTATAGATAGCAGGGATTCTTAGTTACTATAAAATATGGGAGTGCTTTTATATTGCTCCTAACTATATAGCTGATTATTAAAGGAGCATAAGAAGACTGTGGCTTAATGAGTGCAGTTTTGAAAAACAATAGGGGGGAATGCCATTACTGCATAATATTACTGCTCTTTCATCATTAACTTGAAAGCACAGCTAAAGAGGAACATGTCTAAACTAGTCCAGCTACCATTCTATTTTTAATTTCCCATGACTTGTTCAATCACTACCTGCTCTTTCATAAAAAGAGGGAAATGCAGATATTTAATGCTGTAGGTTAAAAATTGTTTAGATTACTATTTTCCTGCAACATGGTTCAAAATGTTCTCAGCTGAGTAGGAAAAAGAGAACCTCTTGCTTTACATTAGAATATTTTTAGAAACAGAATGGAAATGAGAACAGAAGTGGATAATAGATATCAAAAGAAAAGAAATGTTCTGAGTCGGAAAACATACATTGGAATTTTAGTCAGAAGGAAAATTTTAAAAATCATGAATTGCATTATGGACCATTCAAATAACTTTGCTGTATTCTTATGATTATTATTACTGGTTTTATAACAGTTTACTATAATATTGAATACACAGGACTCAGTGGAATATTTTTGGACAATAACTTCCCTTCTACAGTCCCTTTATTTTTTTATTTTTATTTTTTAAATTTTTTATTTAAATTCAATTTAGTTAACATATAGTGCATTATTAGTTTCAAGGGTAGAATTTAGTGATTAATCAGTTGCATATAACACCCAGTGCTCATTACATCAAGTGCCCTCCTTAATGTCCATCACCCAATTACCCCATTTCCTACCCACCTCCCCTCCAGCAACCCTCAGTTTGTTCCCTATAGTTAAGAGTCTCTTATGGTTTGCCTCCCTCTCTCTTTTAATCTTATTTTTCCTTCCCTTCCCCTATGTTCATCTGTTTTGTTCCTTAAATTCCACATATGAGTGAAATCATATGGTATTTGTCTTTCTGACTGATTTATTTCGCTTAGCATAATTACCCTCTAGTTCCATCCAGTTGTTGCAAATGGCAAGGTTTCTTTCTTTTTATGGCTGAGCAATATTCCATTGTGTGTGTGTGTGTATATATATATATGTGTGTGTGTGTGTGTGTGTGTATACACACACACATCACATCTTCTTTATCCATTCACCTGCGGATGGACATCTGGGCTCTTTCCATACTTTGGCTATTGCGGACATTGCTGCTATAAACACTGGGGTGCACATGCAGGTGCCTCTTCAAATCACTATTTTTGTATTTTTGTATTTTGTATTCTTTGGATAAATACCTAGTAGTGCAATAGCTGGGTCATAGGGTAGCTCTGTTTTTAACTTCTTGAGGAACCTCCATACTGTTTTCCAGAGTGATTGCACATCTGCTTTCCCACCAACAGTGTAAGAGGGTTCCCCTTTCTCCACATCCTCACCAACATCTGTTGTTTCCTGAGTTGTTAATTTTAGCCATTCTGACTGGTGTGAGGTGGTATCTCATTGTGGTTTTGATTTGTATTTCCCTGATGCTGAGTGATATTGAGCATTTTTTCGTGTGTCTATTAGCCACTATTATGTCTTCTTTGGGGAAGTGTTTGTTCATGTCTTTCGTGCATTTCTTGACTGGATTTTTTGGTTTGTGGGTGTTGAGTTTGGCAAGTTCCTTATAGATTTTGGATACTAGCTCTTTTTTTTTTTTTTTTTTTAAGATTTTATTTATTTATTTGACAGAGATAGAGACAGCCAGCGAGAGAGGGAACACAAGCAGGGGGAGCGGGAGAGGAAGAAGCAGGCTCATAGCTGAAGAGCCTGATGTGGGGCTCGATCCCAGAACGCCGGGATCACGCCCTGAGCCGAAGGCAGGCGCTTAACCGCTGTGCCACCCAGGCGCCCCTGGATACTAGCTCTTTATCAGATATGTCATTTGTGAATATCTTCTCCCATTCCATAGGTTGACTTTTAGTTTGTTGATTGTTTCCTTTGCTCTGCAGAAGCTTTTTATCTTGATGAGGTCTCAGTAGTTCATTCTTGTTTTTGTTTCCCTTGCCTTTGGAGACATGTTTAGCTGAGGTCAAAGAGGTTGCTGCCTGTGTTCTCTAGGATTTTGATGGATTCCTATTTCACATTTAGGTCTTTCATACATTTTGAGTCTATTTTTGTGTGTGGTGTAAGAAAGCAGTCAGTTTCATTCTTCTGCATGTGGCTGTCCAATTTCCCCAACACCATTTGTTGAAGAGACTGTCTTTTTCCCATTGGATATTGTTTCCTGCTTTGTCAAAGATTAGTTGACCATTGGGGTGCCTTGGTGGCTCAGTTGGTTAATCATCTGCCTTCAGCTCAGGTCATGATACCAGGGTCCTGGGATCAAGCCCCACATCAGGCTCTCTGCTCAATGGCAAGCCTGCTTCTCCCTATCTCTCTGTCACTCCTCCTGCTTGTGCTCTCCCTCCCTCCCTCTCTTTCTCTCTTAAATAAATAAACAAACAAACAAATAAAATCTGTTTAAAAACAAAACAAAACAAAAAAGATTAGTTGACCATAGAGTTGAGGGTCCATTTTTGGTTTCTCTGTTCTGTTCCATTGGCCTCTGTCTCTGTTTTTGTGCCAGTACCATACTGTCTTAATGATTACAGCTTTGCAATACAGCTTAAAGTCCAGAATTGTGGTGCCTCCAGCTTTGGTTTTCTTTTTCAACATTACTTTGGCTGTTTCGGGTCTTTTCTGGTTCCATACAAATTTTTAAATTGTTTTTTCCAGCTCTGTGAAAAATTCTGGTGGTATTTTGATAGGGATTGTACTGAACGGGCAGATTGCTTTGGGTAGCATAGATATTTTAACAATATTTATTCTTCCAATCCATGAGCATGGAATGTTTTTCCACTTCTTTGTGTCTTTCTTAATTTCTTTCATAAGTGTTCTGTAGTTTTCAGAATACAGACCTTTTACCTCTTTGGTTGGGATTATTCCTGGGTATCTTACGGTTTTTGGTACAACTGTAAATGGGATCGATTCCTTCATTTCTCTTTCTCCTGCTTCATTGTTTGTGTATAGGAATGCAGCAGACGTCTGTGCATTTCCTGTGACTTTGCTGAATATCCTGTATTAGTTCTACAATTTTTTGGTGGAGTCTTTCAGGTTTTTTACATAGAGTATTATGTTGTCTGCAAAGAGTGAAAATTTGACTTCTTTGCCAATTTAAATGCCTCTTTTGTTGTTGTTGTTGTTGTTGTTGTTGTTGTTGTCTGATTGCTGAGGCTAGGGCTTCCAGTACTATGTTGAAAAACAGTGGTGAGAATGAACATCCCTGTTGTGTTCCTGACCTTAGGGGAAAAGCTCTCAATTTTTCCCTGTTGATGATGATATTTGGTGTGGGTCTTTTATATATGGCCTTTACGTTGTTGAGGTATGTTCCCTCTATTCCTACATGGTGCAGGGTTTTTATCAAGAACGGATACTGTATTTTGTCACATGCATTTTTTCCATCTACTGAGAGTATCATATGGTTCTTATCCTTTCTTTTATTTTTGTGATGTATCACGTTGATTGATTTGTGGATGTTGAACCACCCCTATAGCCCAGTAATAAATCCCACTTGGTCCTGGTGAATAATCCTTTTAATGTGCTGTTGGATCCTATTAACTGGCATCTTGTTGAGAATGTTTACATCTATGTTCATCAGGGATATTGGTCTGTCATTCTCCTTTTTAGTGAGGTCTTTGTCTCATTTGGGGATCAAGGTAATGGTGGACTGATAGAATGAGTTTGGAAGTTTTCATTCCATTTCTATTTCTTGGAAGAGTTTCAAAAGAATACATATTAATTCTTCTTTAAATGTTTGGTGGAATTCCCTGGGAAGCCATCTTGCCCTGGACTCTTGTTGGTTGGGAGATTTTTTGATTAGTGATTCAATTTCTTTGCTGATTATGGGTCTGTTCAGGTTTTCTATTACTTCTTGTTTCAGTTTTGCTAGTTTAAATGTTTCTAGGAATGCATACATTTCTTCTAGATTGCCTACTTTGTTGGCATATAATTGCTCATAATATTCTCTTATAATTGTTTATATTTCTTCAGTGTTAGTTGTGATCTCTCCTCTTTCATTCATGATTTAATTTAATTAATTTATTTATTTGGATCGTTTCTCTTTTCTTTTTGAAAAGTCTGGCTAGGAGTTGTTAATTCTTTCAGAGAACTAGCTCCTAGTTTCGTTGATCTGTTCTACTGGATTTTTGTTTGTTTGTTTCTAATTTCTCTATCATTGATTTCTGCTCTCATCTTGACTATTTCTCTTCTCCTGCTGGATTTTGCCTTTTTTTCCAGCTCCTTTAGGTGTAAGGTTAGGTTGTATATTTGAGACTTTTCCTGCTTCTTGAGAAAGGCCTGAATTGCTATATACTTCCCTCTTAGAATTGCCTTTGCTGTATCCCAAAGGTTTTGAACTGTTGTGTTTTCATTTTCATTTGCCGCCATGTACTTTTTTTTTTTTTAATTCTTCTTTAATTTCCTGGCTGACCCATTCGTTCTTTAGTAGGATGTTTTTTAACCTCCATGTATTTGTGGTCCTTGCAAATTTTTTCTTGTGGTTGACTTCAAGTTTCATAGCATGGTGGTCTGAATACCTGCATGGTACGATCTCAGTCTTTTTGTATCAGTTGAATGCTGTTTTGTGATCCAGTATGTGATCTCTTCTGGAGAATGTCCCATGTGCACTTGAAAAGAATGTGGATTCATATCTTTCAATAATTACTCTGAATGTGAGTGAACTGAATGCTCCAATCAAAAGACATAGGGTATCAGAATGGATCAAAAACAAGACCCATTGACATGCTGCTTACAAAAGACTCATTTTAGATCCAAAGACACCTCCAGATTGAAAGTGACGGCGTACAGTCCCTTTAAATTTACTCTGAGAGCTTAAGATGTCCCTGCTCCCTGAATGACAAATAAGGCAAGTCCAAACAGCTTATCTGGTTAATGTTAAGTAGTAAAAACTATTCTCCAATGTCTTTGATTCAGATAGCATAGTTTCAACTTATTAACATATTGTTTAGGTCTGAATAATAGTTATTGCTTCAATCTTGCTCTCAAGTTAAAATTTCTTTCCCAACTTGCTTATTATAAGTGAGAAAATGGAGAAAGGAGTATGTGGTTCCTTTCGTATCTCTACCAAATACCTCTATTACGTTTTCTCTGTCTTGTTAATTACAGTGTTGGGCCCCCTTTATGATTAGAGCAGTGGAAGGGAAAAGAAGAAATGGTAGCAAAAAGTTTCTAATGATTGGTGTCATTGTGGAGATCTACCGCTCTGAACTTGGCAGAAGTTTAAGCTGACTCTAGAAAACTTCCCATCACCTTGACCACTCAACTGAGGTTCCATAAGTAGTGGTGAAGTTATCTCTATTCTAACTTTTCCCTTGTGATTTCTTTCACATATCCTTGGCATCTGTCATCATGCTCAACTTCTTTTTGCTGAAAATTTGGATATGTTCAAAAATACCCAGTGCTAGCTGTATGTGCTCTCTTTCCTTTCTCTCTCTGTTCCTCTCTCTGTCTCTCTCTCCATGCATATATACTTTTACTACCATGAAACCCTTAAAAAATTTATGAATTCAGGCCAGTTCTTATACAATAACAACTGTTCCTTTTCTCTACCATCAAAGCAACTGGTTAATCACACAATATACCTTTAGATTTCTTTGTTGTATGTGAAACACCAGTTCATGCTGTCCCACAAATTAGAATGGAACCATATAGGATGCTCTATGAGTTCCCAGTTAAAGCCCATTTCTTATGCTTGAAGTGAGGGACAGGTCCTCCTCCAGCCCTTTTCTATACATGTTGTGATAAGCATCATGCCAATATCTTTCTGCCAAAATATCAGCATCTCTAACCACCTCTAACCATCTCAGCCACCACCTTTCATCTCCTTAATGGGAACAAAATGTTTAAAAGTCATAACTGGTTGATAGACACTTCTGGAGTTATGTCCTTGCACCTCTTTTTGGAATGTGGTATCTACTGTCATGGTACTTCAACTACAGCTTCCCTTTTACATTGTGTTATGTTAATACTGATGTTATAATTGTTCAAATAAAGATACTAGTTGGACACAACTAATTTCATTTAAGATTATTATGGAATAAACAGATTAATCTCAGTTTTGGCTAGACATTCAAAGAACAAAAATATGTAAGGTAGTATGGTATTTTTATTACCCCCCTTAGTTTTAGCAGTGATCTGAAAAATAAAGAATTACCCTTTGGCATTTTACTAAAATCTGTAATTGCAGAACTTTTTGCTAGCATTTTTTTTTAGTTAGTCCATATTTCATTGCTATTTATAGACTGAGTGAGTAGTTAGGCTAAGTAAGGCACTTGTCTTGAAGAAATAAAAAGTCCTGGGGAAGTTGGATGCACTAAATCCTCCAGGACACTTCTTGCCTCTAAACAATTGCCCCCATTGTATCTCCACAATAATTTTGTCACGGTTTTCAGATTATGCATGCATAGACTAGTAGGACCAAATTCAACATGAGTTTTTATAGTGATAATGATTAGTACATAATATTAGTCCTTTTGCCAAGGATACTTTTGCTCTTTAGATGACAGGAGCCACAACATATCACACTCTAATTGAGTCCCTGAGTAACACTGTGTTCAGAAATTCCTTACAAATCCATTAATGTATTTTCCAGAAAGGTTTGGTATAAAGGTGTCCAGGTCATTCTTCTAGTTACAAGAGAAACTAGTAAAGAAAACTGCTGACAGTAAAGACTGCAGGGCTAAATCCAAGAAACCTGGATTTTCCACTTCATGGAAGTGGCATCTCACACAAGACATTTAATTTCCTTGGACTTCATTTTTCTTGTTTTCCAAAATGTTTAATAATCCTACACAGCCTGCTTCAAGATGACAAAATAAGTACCATGTATAAAAGTGCTTTGAAATTTTAATTAAAAATTATATCACTTTATTCAGTTAATATCACCATCATTGCTGTCACTGGTCTTCGGGATTTATTTAAATCTCAGTATGGTATATTTCATCTGAAGTTTCAGAAAGAATCTAAATGTCTTGAAATTGGTAACTGATGACCAGTTGTGACTCTGTGACAAGTGAGTTTTCCAATAAAAAAAGTCCTCCAAGAGGACTTAGACAAATGGGGGGGCAGGGAGATGAGAGATCAGAACTTGATAGTTTGATAATATATACCTTGTAGATTTCACCATCATTAGCATTTTTGAAAGATCTACTAAAATTTGTCATTGTTTCTTTCATGGTTGTCATGACCAAAGTTACTCATCTGTGGCTGAAGATTCAAATGGATTCAAATGGATTTTTGCATGAGTAAAGGGACATGCACAGGGAACTTATATCTATTTTGACAGGAAACTCAGTGTATCGAAAGAATGATTTTGGATTAATCTAGAACAGGTCACCTAAAGCAAGTGCTAGAAAAGTAAAAAATCAACAACACTCAGTCAAGCAGTAAAGTTAGTACATTTCCTCTAGTTTTTAGTGTCTTTATTGAAAACAGCTGTAAAATTAGAAAAGGATCCAACCCCAAATGTGCGAGCCATGCCAAAACCTCAAAACCACCAAAGGTATAAAACCACGTCCTATTTAATTGAGGCTGGATGAAGAATGATAGTAAAATATCGCTTGAGGTTTTAACATGGAGCTTTGCTCAAGCCAGGAGAAAAAACAACCCCAGATGTTCAGATGGCGCACACATTTCCTTTTCTAATGTTCTCATGTGGCCTTCTAGTTAATTGTTTATAGCAGCTCTAACTACAAAAAGAATAACATTTTATTTTGGAGACTGTTCCCAAAGATGGATGTTTGGATGTATAAATCATACTTTTCTCACTTAAACTTTGAATCTCTTAGGAGTAAAGTGATGTAGCTTCCTGGAACCACAAAGTGAAACTAATTCTTAAATCATAGCAACTTGCTGTCTGGCTAAGGAAATACCACTTGAATAGTTGTTTATCACAACCTTCAGTTAAGGGGTGGTCTAATTAAGACCTGGCTGAGACTCTAATTTATTTCATTACAGACATTCAAATCAAGTGACCTAGTCTCATACACATCTCCTGCTTATAATGAATATGCAACCAGATTCCACTTTATGGAAGTTTTATATTGTCCTTTATTTCCAAATGATCTGAGTTGGAGAGGAGCCAGGTTTGAAGGTACGGCTGATTTAAGTTAGCAAGTGTAGTAAACTATTTTTTAAAGAAATATTCTGACTGCTATTGTTGTGTGTAGTCAACTTACTATTTTCATTTTTTATTTATGGGCATGGCATCATAAAAGCACAGACAATATCAAAATTCTAAGATAAATTAACATCATGTATTATCTTTATGAAACTACTTTTTTTTTCTAAGATTTTCTCTTTATGGGATGTAGGTTAACAGTAAGGAACAAAGTTAAAGAAGCATGAATTATTTGCTGATTTCAGGCTCAGAAGGAATTATTGTCTAAAATATTCCATGAGCATCATGACCTATTTAGAATTGTGTGTGTGAGTGTGTGTGTGTGTGTGTGTGTGTGTGTGTGTGTGTCTGGTTGTTCTTTGTTAAAGAATATTATTTTCTCAGAAGCATATTCATTCAAACTTGATTTTAGTTCTTTGAAAAACCTAATATTTAAAATAGTTCTTTTTTATTTTGTTTGTTTTATTTTAGGGGTTGCACTCTCAAGGGACCATCATTATTCCCTGGAGAAAATTCAACTACCAATAATTTCTGTTTATTTATTTTACCCAGAAAGGAGTTACTACGGGAAAACTTTAAATAGTAGTTTAAAATAAATAATTGTATATAATAATTGCATTACTATTTCTGTCATAAAAAATCACTACAAACTTAGTGATATAAACAGTACAGCTATATTCTATTACAGTTCTGGAGATCAGAAGTCCAAAATAGGTCTTAATGGGCTAAAATCAGGTGTGTACAAAGTTGTGTTCTTCTCTATAGGCTCTAGGGAAGAGTGTTTCCTGCCTTTTCCATATTGTAGAGGTGCGTGCATTCCTTGCCTCATAGCCCCTTCCTCCATCTTCAAAGCCAGCATCTTATAATATCTCTGAGTTTGACACTCACTTTTTTCCCTCCCTCTTTCAGTTACAAGGACCCTTGTGATTAGAGTGGATCTGCCCAAATAACTCAGTATAATCGCCCCATGTCAAAGTCATCTGATTAGCAACCTTAATTCCATCTATAAACATAATTCCCCCTTGACATGTGATAGGACATATTCAGAAGTTCCAGGGATTAGGACATGGACATTTTGGGAGGTAGGGGAACCATTATTCTGCTAACTACAATAGTCAATCAAGGAAACATTCTTAATATGGTTACTTCTGGAGACAAACCTCATACTTGAAATGTCTCTAATGCTCACATACTTTGACTTCATTTGGGAATTTGAGATTAGACGTTCTGTTTCAGATGGGATTCCCTGTTTAGGGCTACAGTTCTTTGGTACCATAATGTATTGCTTATTATTATTTCTTAATTTTTGGAATAATCAATAAGAATTAAATTAACAGAATAAGTGGGTCACATCCTAGTCTCTTTAATATTGTTGTTGTAATTTGAATATCTGTTTGGCAAGTTCACGATTCTGTGTGCCAGAGGAACTGTTCTATGGCAAACTGCCTTCATTTTATGGAACTTCTGAGGTGATGTGGCACATAAAACATAACTATTGTAAAAAACAGTTAGTTCATTTGAAATGCGTTTCTGCGCCACCTTTATGTTGGTGGGAATAAGCATGTCTTGAGTGTCCACTGTGTGCTTAGTGAGCAACTTTTCCTTTATCTCTTTAAATCACCTTTCATAGATGGTGTAACTGAGGCTCGGAGCTATTAGGAAACTTGGACAAGATCACGCAGACAATATGTGGTGGAGCTGAGATTTGAATCTGATTCCATTATAGATAATTAACCAATAATACACCCTAGCAAATGCTAAGAAAAGCTTGTTTTTGTTTTTGTTCGTTTTTTTAAATGTAGTTCTGGAGGGGAGTAAAAAAAGGAAATAGCAATGTCTTGTTAATAGGGGCAATGCAAGTTTCGAAGATTGGGTGTTCAATATCACGTTTATGAAAGAGACTAGGAAAAACTTGGGATTACAAGAAAGCCGCTGAATTAGCCTTACTAACGTGCACAAGAGGAATATTGGCATGATGATGGTTCAGATGGCAAACTCCAGGGAGTTCAAGAACTCTTTGATAGGAAATGTAGAGATAAAAAATTCAATGTCAAAATGAAAGCACTGAGGAAAGGGAAGGGAATGGACAGCAAATAGAAGATTGGAAGAAAAGCATCTGTTGATGCAATACAGAGGAATGGGAATGGAGTTAAACAGGTTTGAGACTGAACCTCGATTCTGTGATTTGGTAGAAGTAACTTTGACCATTCAGTTAACCTGTTTGGACTGCAGTTTCCCATCTGAAAAACAGGCACAATAATAGCTGATTAATGTTGTTACAAGAATAAGTACCTAACTCTTAGATATCATTAGCTCTGGAGGATTTAAATAGTGAAAGACGATGGTCTTGTTTAAAGGTAAGGAACAGACCACAGAGAGACAGAGAAATAATAGAGATATTAGTTTTGAAGCAGTTGAGGAGGAATGGAATCTAGATAATAGATGGAAGGATTAACATTCTAGCCAAACCTCTAGATTGTGTGTTACCTTAAGCAAACTCATAAAGGCATTCTGTGATGGTGAGACTGTGATACTATGAAAGGATTTCAAGGTCGGGGGGGGGGAGTTCGTTCTGGACGGTCTTCTTTAAGTTCCTCAGAGTCTCATTGACTTCACCTTTGCTATTGCTCTGTCTCTCTCTAGTCATGTCTGAAAGCCCTGCCAAGAAAGAATACAGGACCATAGAAACGCTTCCCAAATAGACAGCATTATTAGATTTCTGCGACTTGACTCGCTTCCTAGGTTTTCTATATTTATAGGTGGTCCTGTGTGCACTTGTGGAAAAGTAACAACTGGCATTGGTGTTTTCCCTGTGGCAATGACAAACTATCAGGAGAGTCATGGTCAGTTGGGCCAAAGCTGGGCTCCCTTTGAGGGAAAAAGCTATTGCAGCTATTGTAGCTTATTCCAGAAGGAAGGTGATTTAGTCTAGTCAATATTTGGACTGTGGTCAGGGTAAGCTATACAATTCTTTCTTCTCTTTTATTTCACGAGAAATTACTACAACACAGAAGCAGCATGACTGCTCATCGTATTCTCATATTTGGTCTCATGTAAGATGCCATGTGACTTTCTATTAGAAATTAGCACTAGGAAAACTCTACTATGCCTATTGAGATCGTAGATTTCGCTTATCAGACAAGGACTAAAATAGAGAATTCCAGCTTGTTCTTTAGGTTTTTGTTTTGTTTTTCTCTTCTAGAAAACTCATAACTAAACAAAACACTCAAGTGCAGAAACTGTTATTTTGGGTTGGTTGTAGGACTTTGTTTTTAAAATTCATATGGCAACATTAAGTGAAAAAAATAATATGCAATTATATGTACAACATAATTATAACTAAAAAAGATACTTAGAAAAGAACTATAAGGAATCAGCAAAATATTAACAGGGGTTATATTTGGGGTATGTCATGGGGTAAAGGGTATGGGTTTTTTAATACTTATTCAATAATTTGAGTATTTTACTTTTAATATAAAATAAAATAAAAAGGATTAATTCTATATGACTTCAGATTTCTCTTATTTATTTTATTTTACTTATTTTTGTTTGTGTTTGAATCGCCCTCTCAAATTACTGTTCGCTGGAATCTAGCAGGGAGTAAATCATATTTATAAAACTAAATGATTTATTATGTAAGTATTTTCATATAAATCAGACATATATCATTTAATTTGATGTTAATATTTTTTCTAGGTTGGCTCTGATTTTAAAGGATCTGTCACATTACGTTTGAGAGTATTGAGTAGGAAAATAAGAAAAGGCAAATGGACAGAAGTCAATTCAAAGAAAACATAAAAGTCTAGTTGGAGAACTTTTTAGTACTAGGTAACCCAGCCTCTAGTATTTGTTCTAGTAACAAATGTTACTTTAAAAAGCAAAAATGTGACTGCAGGGAAGCCTCATGGGAAATCAGAGTATTCCCATCTAAGTGTGATGATTTTAGGGAAGGAAGAGTCCCTTCCTGTCCTAAATCAGTTAACTTCTCTTCTGGCCTGCTCTAATTGACTGTGTGTGTGTGTGTGTGTGTGTGTGTGTGTGCGCGCGCGCGTGTAGAAGAGAAAAAGAAGAGAAGAGAGGAGATAGTCTAACACTGAGTGGAAAGATGAAGAGTCATATGATCATTTGAAGGATAAAATGTAGAGGGTGTTAATCTGAACTGAAGGAGAAAAGGGTTGTAAAAAAATAACTTTCTTTGGCATCTTCCTTCTATGGCTTTTTTTTTTTTTAAATAATTTGTTGGTGTTCTAGGAATGGATTATAGAGGCAATAGAATACATGCAACTTAAATAGTTGAGTTGTTGTGTGAGAAGCATTCTTAAAAAAAAGAGCCAAATCATTGGATTTGCATATGAGTATGAAAGTCTAGGCATTGAACAGGGTACTGATTTTGTCTTCTGATGTGTTACATATTATTTCTCACTTAATGTTACTGGTATATTTAAAGAGCATTCTATTGATGTCCTATTCAAGTTTATAAAAATATTGACTATGGAAGAGTTTTTACATTTCCACATGGGAATTTCACTTAGTTTTGCATTTCAGTATGCCATCAGTTGGTCTTTTGGTTAATCAACTGCTAATATTTCTAACTATACGATCATTCATGCCATGAGTATTTTGTAGGTGTTATAGTGTTACTGAGTTCCTGCTGTGTTTATGACATTTTATTAGAAAAATATATATGTATGGCTTAAATAGTATGTTTTAAAGATTATATGACAGGAACAAGCTTAAAGGTATTGAAGACCAGAATAGGAAAAAATATCTTTTATCTTAGTTGATCCTGGGAAGGAGAGATTTGGATTGAGTCTTGAAGACCGGGTGGCTTTAAGAGTAGAAATAAAGGAGGGCATTTCAGAAAGAGGAATGCACCAGCAAAAGATTGAGATAGTAGAAGAGAAGACATATTCAGGAAATTTCTGGTAAGACAAGGAAAATGAATTAAATAGTTTTCACAAGATCAGTTAGCAAATAAATAGCCAGTTTGGGGAATTTTTACCTTAAGCATAAACCCGTATACTCTCCCTTTCCTTTGCTGTCTCTCCTCTGTTGACTCTTTAGAAGGAAAGGAATGCTCAACCCATGTGGCATTTATGGACATTACTCTAGGTGTGACATACAGAATAGAGAAAAGTAAGAGAAAGTCCTTAAGGAGCTCTGGCAATGGTTCACACATGAAGGAGCAGTTTTTGGCTGTTTGTTTGAACACTACCTGTCTTTTCTACCAAAATATTAAGATCCACAGGCTATCTCCTCATTTATCCATTTTTATTTAGCTGTTTAGACAAATGTAAATTTTTCTATATTTATATGATGTCTCTAGCAATGCAGACATTCTGTATTATTAAAAAGCCCTCTTAACACCTGTCAATTAAGGTGAAAAACAATCTAGTCCCTGGATAATGGAATCATCTCTGAACTGGGCTCACTTCGTCTGTGTTTTCTAACAATGAAGATTAAACTGCTGTCTTGAATATAGGCATCGTTTTTTGGTCATTCACAGCCCTAGAGAGCATTTCTGTAATTCATTATCTGAGTGGAAAGTCTCATGAGGAAGCTTCATTAGCTTTTTTGCCCTAATTATACGCCAGAATCTCTTGTTAAAAAAAGCAGTATTGGGAGTTTAAAGACCTCAAAAATAACTCTTGGTTACAAAAAGCACACGGAAAAACATAAGTATTGAGAGGAAGACAGGTTATAACTAGTTGAGTAAAATCATTACATTTCATTCTAATTTTCTTCATTTAAATAGATATAACACCATTTCCGTGATCACATCAGAGATTTGTCCATGTGTCCTGAAATGTTTAAACTGCTCTGCAAATAGTGTTAAAGTTTTGACTAGAATAATAAGAAATGTTATTTTAAGAGTTAGAAACCCATAGAACACTCACCTAATTTTAGACATAGAGACCTTGTTCAGCCTCTTTTGGTCCCTCAAAAAAGACATTGCTCCTCCTAAAAGGTGCTGTCTTGAAGTACATTACCAATTAAGGGTAGCAGCATGCTCGGAAAAATTAGGTTGGTAAATGTTTGGAAATAGTTATATAAAAATTCTTTGAATCTGAATTTTAAAGCTTTGGAGTTTTCTACTTTAAAATGTCATCTTTACTACTGTTGGCTATACTGGCTCTTTTGTTCACAGCATTCAGAAAAGCTGTATAAGAGAAGGCATGTTCTAAAATTGTTGATACAATTTTCTGAAGGGAATAAAGAAATATGTATTATGTCTAGCATTAGAAAAGGTACAAAGGTTCTCTACTTTAAGAAATAAAGTAAATAAAATCTTCCTTACCTGTAAACGTTTTTTTTTTTTTAATTAAAATGTTGCTTGTTAGAAAACAGTGCTGTAATTTAAAAATTTTACTTGAAAACTCAAATTCAAGATCATTTGAAACTAAAAGCAATGCTGCGTACTTTGGGTGTTTGATGAAATTCTGTATTGCTTGCGTGTCTGTTTTGCTCCTCAGTTGTTTACTAATACTGTGCTGTGGGTATGCCCACCTCACTTTTTTCCATTTCAGGATGAGAGCTTTTTTAAATGAAGGAAGCTTAGACGATTTCGTTGTTGTTGTTGTTGTTGTTAAAATAACCCATTTCTTTGCACATAGTGCTACCGTAAAGCAGTTGATTGCAGTGGTGGTGAAATCATGAACTTCTGTAGCAGAGATAGTCCTAGAATGTTCTAGGTGCATTCACAGTAGCCAGCCTTTAAAAATAAGCTCAATATAATCCTGTGATTAGTTTGAGGAAAGTAAAGTGTTTCAAACTTGTTTTTTGTTAAGTGGTCTAGGATTTATCACTTCCAAACCATGAATAATAGAAATGCATTTGATTTATGGGGCATAGATGTAAATGATTACTATCAATAGAACAACTACTTTTTAAAAATCATCTGCTGTATAAGCAATTGAGCAAGGTTTAGACTATGTGTCTCTTCTAGTTTCTTTGGTCAAATAATAGGACTCATTTCCTCCATCATCACTGTGTGTGATTACATAGGTGCATCTTGTAGAATGCAAAATAAATTTACTGGGCCAGTCTCTAGTCAGTGGTTATAACTAGGAAAACTAAGAGAAGAATAGGGATTTATTAGCACATGACTCCATACAAAAGACTTCAAATAAAATGAAATGAGAATTAGTATATAAATGTAAAAAAAAACAAAACTAAACTAAAACTTTGGTCTGTGTTAACTCTATTGTCCTGTAGTATTTTTTATATATAATTGTTACCCAAGTATTGATTTTAAATTCATAAATGTGTGCAACCCACCTAGTACATCAAGGGGAAATGGTATTAAAGGCATGATTCAATAGCTTATTTATAGGTCATTTAATTCAGTTCAAATTAGTGAACATCAGCAGGTCACAGGGCACTATATTCAATGCTAGGACTTATATGTGGTTTCACACAGTCTGCGAAAAAGCTTTCTCTAGTCCTTCTCAGCAACAGAAAGATGGCCACGAATTATCTTTAGGTGCTCTTGATTCTCATTCTTAGTCCCTAACTTAACAGAAACAAAAATCCACTTATCTGATCATTTTAATCTTGTCTATGACTCTAAAACTTGTGTTAAAGTTGAAATTATTTGTGTTATTTAAAATTATTTGAGAGTTTAGAAAATTAAGTTGTAAGATTTTAGAGAGTAGGAAGTATCTAATATGGCATTAATATTATACACCTTTGCACACATATTTTTGAATTGCGTGGGGAAAACTGATGCATGTTTAAGACTGTATTTCCCATCATTTATATAAATGTATTAGTTTATAAAATTTCCTCAGATTGTTCTTATTTTCCTTTAATGGGAAAACATTTTTTTACAGTTCCCTAATTAATTTCCAGTTTCATTTTTAACAGAATCAGAACCTCAGAATCAAAGTAGTCCCTTTGGATGTTTATTACTTTATTAAATATTCCAAATCAGTAATCTTAGTTTCCATTTGTTTTTCCTTCAAATGTTAGTCTTGTGTTTCTAAAAACTGATATGCAAGTCACAGACAGTTTTTTTACTTTGTGGTATGTTAAAGAAAACTCTGAATTGAGATATTAAAAAACTGCATAGTTCTAGTACTTTTATTAAGATTATTATAATTTTTGTTAATGTTCTGGTTACAAAATTCCATAGGTTTTGAGTAGTCTTCCTCAATCCTGTTTTTCTCCATAAACTCTAATTTTTCTGAACTGAGGTTTTTCAGAAGTGCATGTATAGTATGGGAGCAGAAATGCTCCATTTTTCTGAGCCATGCATGCTTTTATTTAAATGGGGGAGAAGCCCTGAGGTTTGAGGGGATTGTTCACACTCCAAAGTGTAGGAGTAAATTTGAGTGGCACAATTTCATAATGTTCAGTTCTACTCAGTGAGATATTTACAGTGGCAACAAGACAGCCAAATATTTGTTCACATCAGTTCTTTTCAAATTCAAATACATGGCCTTATTACAAATAGGACTTCTTCGTTGTTACAATATCTTAATTGTTTCTGAGTACTAGGATGGGGAACTGGGCCTCACCAATTAAAAATTCCATATTTCCTTTTCTTCTAACTGTTGCCTACGTGTGAAATTTAAAAGAATTCAGTGTATAAAATCTAAGCATAAAATATGGCTGAGAAACAATACTGATTCCAGTAAAGCCAATCATGTTACTTCGTTTGAACACAGTTTCTTAGGGAGTACCAACAAAAGAAGAGAATGAAGTTAGTAATTACTCCTTAAATTAGTTTCATGGTGACCTTGTGTAGATTCTCCTACAATTCTGAGTAAAAAGACATATTCCACAGCCCACAGTATACAGCAATAATTACAGAAGTAATTCTGGAAGAAAAAAAATAGCCACCAGTTCTTGACTCCAGCTGTTCTCCTAAAATGAATCAGAAATCGGCACTCCAGACCTCTTTTAACAATAGCTTCAAAGTTAAGTGCAGATTGATGATCAAGGATGCATGCGTGCAGAGGAGGCTTTCTGATCTAATATACCTGTCCAGCTCAAAAACACACATTTGAAGAAGAAAATTAATCTATTGTATTGATAATCATAACCATGCAATTTTTTCTTTTAATGTTTGATAATGATAGGTCTGCCTCATAAGGGGAGAATTCTTTTTTTATTAAAAGTAAATTTTGGCAAATCTGGTGTCTTCTGTTATGTCAGCCAGTTGAGGCAACAATGATGGGATGATTCATGAGATTGTTATGTTGTGAAGTAGTGAACTTTCAGAAATCTGGACAAATTTAGAAGTAGTGGAGTGGAATGGTTTCATAGCAGTTCTCAAATTAGACAAAGTAAAGTTTGAATTCTGGCTGTGTTTTTATTAATTGTGTGACCTTGGACATGTGACCTCACTAAGCCTCAATCTCCTGAGTTATAACAAGTTACAAAACTCATGGTTGTATTTTAATATTAAATTTAATAATGCCTATAAAACCATTAGCGCTCAGTAAATTTTAGATCTGGTTAGAAATTGGGGTAGCCTGTTAAGTAGATATAGCTAGATGACCTGTTGATAAATGCATCTTGTTTTTTACCACCGTAGATGACCCCCATGCCCTCTGCCAAGGTCATAGGCACTCTCAGTCCCATCCCTAGGAAGTTAGACAGGTGTAATTCATAAGGAGTAAATTTGTCTTTCCTCAAGAGAATTAGTTGCCATTTTTATGTTTCTGGGTTACAAAGGAGCCACTGGCAGTCAGTGTTGGGGTTGATTTGAAGTCTTTAAACTTTTTGTTTCAGTGCTCCTGTAGCCACTGAGGCTGAATTGTCCAAAGGGAAAGGGGAGGGACGGATTCTTTTAGTTATGGAAGCTAAGAGCTGAACACCCAGAAGGAAGTAAAAACAAGGAGAAAGCAGTGGTGCCCTGGTACTAGGGGTTTATATTCCTCAGCCACATCCTGAGAGAGGTTCTACAGGGGTCCACTACCCAGACAGTGGGGGAATGGATGTATGGAAAGACTGCTAGATCCATGGAAATTTCCAAAGAATGGTGCTGGATTGGAGAAGCAATGTAAGCCCTTCTTTTGAGACAAAATGCCTTAGTGCGGTGTGAGAATTGCCTTTGTCTTCTATTATCCAGTCACAGTTGAGGGGACACAGGCTGGCCTGAGATCAGACTGTAAGTTGTCTGGTCAGTCTTCACGCAAACGGAAGAAATACCCTGTGTGTGTCTTCAGCGTTTGGGTGCCTCATGATTTGGCTACAGTGAGGATGTCTCCCTGAATCCCCCACCTTCGACTTAAGATCACTTTTGGAACCCTCTAGGAGGAGGAAGGGAATTTTTGCATTTCTGTCTGAGGCTAGTGTGAGGAGTACATTAGGTGATTCCCAGCTGGGAAGAGAAGAGAGTATACGTGACCATTATAATCACCTCAATATATTTTATAATTAATACTTCTGTTTTATCTTCTAAACACAGGTGAGGAAAGTTTGATTAAAAAGCTTTCACATTTGAACTCTCAGAAGGGGTTCAGCTCTACAGTTTTTGAGAATAGGAAGTGCTTTTTTACCCAAAGAAATTAAACAGTTGTCATCCTTCATGTAAGATTATTTGAGGTAACCATTGTTAATTTTTTGTACACTGGATTCTATCATGTAAGTGGTGGTGTCTTAAAAACCCACCAAGTATGGGGCACCTGGGTGGCTCAGTTGGTTAAGCATCTGCCTTCAGCTCAGGTCATGATTCCGGGGTCCTGGGATCGAACCCTGCTTCGTCGTCGGGCTCTCTGCTCAGCGGGAGTCTGCTTCTCCCTCTCCCTGCCCCTCCCCCTGCTTGTGCTCTCTCTCTGTCAAATAAATAAATAAAATCTTTAAAAAAAAAAAAAAAACAAGTAGGAAAGCTCTAACAAAAGAGGGAAAAGAAAAATATGTTCAAAATGAGAAGATGGGAATCAGCCCTATGAGGAAGTTAGGGGCAGGTCGCCAGTTTATAATGAATGTTTTCTTTCTATCTCTCTTTTCAGGTACATTGATTCTTTCCGTGGCATCTGATTCACTTTAAAAAGAGCTTTTGGAAATCACTGTTTTACAGGTATGGAGAGCACCTTGTAATTTAACTTGAATAGAAGACTGACAGAGCTGGGAGAATTTAAGTTACAATTGCTTTAGAAATGTTGAATGGCCAAAAACAATGCCCCTGCTAGAAATGAGAGATCTTATCCTGTTCAGTATTGTTAGGGAAATGCAGATTTGAAACAGAAACCTCCCAAGAAGTTGAGCTTATAAAGTTTCCAGAGACTTATGCCAATCCTTTACTATAGTCAGAGGTTTATATTCATTGTAAGAGTTATTATGTATCACTTTATCCTGAGAGGGAAATGTAAGTAATTATTTCCATTTCACAAATCAGTTACACTGTACCAAGAGCATACGGGTAAGCGATATATTACACATATAAGGCCATGTAATAATGTGTTATATAAGCAAAAAGGCATGCCATTCTTTTAGTTGTTTTCAAAATATTTCATCTTAAAGCAAAAATGATTGTTTTTCCCTGAAAGAGATTAAGTGTGAAACAGAAGTAGACTTATTAAATCTTAGCCAACAAATGCATTAGGAATTTCCATAATGATTTGCCTTTATACAGTTATTACTTCAGAACTAGTACCAGGGAAGTATGGAGCATATTTAACAAACATCTAGAATATTTTAAATAAGTCTATGGTACAAATAGGAGTCCAACACTGTATGTTCTATTCCATCACTAATATCCTACTCAGATTTGTTGGCTATCTGCCCACCATGTACTTTTATATACATTATCTCTTCGAATTTTCAGCGTGTCCATGGGTGGTTCATTTTATTAAAGATCAGAAGGGTAAAATGAATTGACAAAAGCTATTCAGCTGGGAAGTGCCCAAGCTAGAATTTGAAACAAGTCCTACTCCCTTTTTCAAATATCACAGTTTTTACATGTAGACAATTTTACTGCTCTATAGCTGATTTCTTTATAAGGTGGTAATTACTTCTCTCTGTGAGTGGATAAGGGTATGTATCAAGGACCTTGCCTGATATGTACCACCCTGCCTATTCACTTCCTCTGGCTCAATATTTTTTAATCCCTAAAAGAAGGTCATAATAAGAATTTATAGGTAATTCAATGAAATAACACATACAATGCACTTATGTCATATGTCATATACTTCATGTTATACTTACTGTATTGTACTATAGATAGATAGCAGATGTAAAAAAATATACTTAAAAAGTATTAGTTATGTCATAAACTATGTATATACATAAAAATACATGCAGATATTTATGTGATCATATATATTTTTATATTTCATAAAATATATACATATATTGATTTTTAAAGCTTACACTGTAACTCACATGTGCAGAGAATATATAAATTTGAGGGGGAGAAATCTATAAATGATCTAATCTCAGTTCAATTATATTCTTTATTTGGTACCATTTTTCAGTGTCTCAGGGACCTTTCCCTTCCCTCTTCTTCTTTCCCT